>NC_051282.1:15123071-15300571 GCF_015220745.1 Sebastes umbrosus | reverse complement strand
TTAGGGCTGTCAATCGATTAAAATATTTAATCGCGATTATTCGCAAATTAGTTAGTTTTTACAGGGATTTTATTATATTTTATTCATTATTTAATTTCACAAATACAACACACAACCACAACTTGTCATTTGTACACTTTGTTTCTTGTAAAAGTCATCTGAAAAACAGATTAGATTCAGATTTTTTTTAGCTTTTTATCACAAAGCAGTTGGGGCAATAGGAGGACAGTACAAAATAAACTCAATAGATAACAGATGTCAGACATTCAAACATTGCTGTTGGGACAGCAGATGTCTTAAAATGATTCCTCTCCAGTTTCGGTCCGTAGACGAGACGACGCAGGCGATGGCCTTCGATGGAATCATTTTTCAGGGTCAATCACTGAAGATTAGACGACCTCACGACTATCGGCCTTTACCTGGTATCTCAGAGCAGCCCGCTATCCACGTCCCAGGTTTGTTACTGAGTAATATTATGATAGTTTGGATGTTTTTCAGTGGGGTTGTATGAGGTATTTCTCCATATTCAGTGTATTACCTACAGTAGATGGTGTTTGGAGAAGCAGAGAGGAGTATACCAGCGCTAGAGCAAAACAATGTACTGCTGTGGACGGGGGCAGCAGCAAAACCAATATCAGTTTAAGTGTAGGCTACATTTAGAATATTTTCACCACTTCACCTTACCGTCAGACAGCCCTTTCTGACGAGGAACTGAAGCCGTTATCTACGCTCTCTTGAAAGCTACCAGACTCCATTGACAAAAACAATAATTTTACCCGGTAGAGAGAGTTGTTGGTTTACCGCTGCCTCGATGTCAGTGCCCCTTGGCATCGGAGACCGACGCACAGGGTACCCTTATTGTGTTACTTTTGGACAGACCGGGAACGGCGTGTCAATATACGCTTGTTAGGTTTAGTTAACACAACCACTTAGTTAGGGTTAGGAAACGGCCGAGGCAGCGGTAGATCAGCAACTCCTGTGTTCTGCGAGGTAAAATTAATGTTTTTGTCAATGGAGTCTGGTGGCTTTGAAGAGAGCGATATAACGGCTTACGTTCCCCGTCATAAAGGGCTGTTTGACAGTAAGCTAAAGTGGTGAAAATATTGTCCTGTCTACAGCAGAACATTGTTTTTTCCGTGCTGTTACTCCTTTCTGTTTCTCCATACTCCATCTACTGTAGGTAATTCACTGACTATGGAGAAGCACCTCATACAACTCTACTGAGAAACACCACAACTATCCCTTTAAGTAATGACATATCCTATTATATGATGTAATAAATGTTTTTTTTGCTTGTTGTTTTGTTCTCTGCAGGCGTCGTCTCCACAGTCGTTCCCGATTCCCCCCACAAACTGTTTATAGGAGGCCTGCCGAACTACCTTAACGATGACCAGGTATTTACCTGAAAACAGACTGAACAGGTGCACTCATGTTACCTCATTTTTCTCTCACTTGCTGAGGTTTTTTGTCCCACTTTAAACATGCACAAAATATGTTTTACATTTCTTTATGACGTGAAAATGTCAAAAACTGTGTTGTGGCAGAGAGAAAACAGAAGTCTAAATGTTTATCAGAGCCAGAAACAGAACGAGACCCCAGAGCATAAACACAAAAAGACAAAAAATATCAATTTAACACAATATAGGAAAAATAAAGATAGGTTCATATTTAATGACTTGTAGTTATGAATATATATTTTAAAGTATTCACAATAGACAACTTCTACAGAGAATTAGCCTTATATATATTTTTTTCTCAAAACTATCTGATATTAAACAAACATTAATCGTATCATGTCATAAATCATATATCAATCTCATAAAAAGGCTTTTTGTGACTTTTGCGTTTCTCATGTTAAGCATACTGATTAAGGAAAGGTAAGCAAAGTCCAGTATATTTATGTACGAGGCTGATAAACTATTTATTTCTGTGTGATATTCAGGCCTGAATGTTGCTCCCGATTCATTTAAGTAAATATTGTCAAAGAAAAAGTCCACCTTAAGAACACAGGATGTTTTATTTTGAAAAGAGTGGCTATCACACATCCTATAGTTCAGTAGCTGTACGATTAGTTGATTAAATGATTAGTTGACCTGCAGGAAAATTAATTGACACCATGATAATTGATCACTGAGCTGAAGGGAAATTAGATTAATTGTTTTAATTAATTTCTGATGTGATAATAAACTTTAGTATCTTGAAATTTTGGTTTGACAAAATAAGAAATATGAATATCTTCGGCGGTAGGAAATTAAAGAGTATTTTTCTCCACTAACTTACATTTTAGGGACCAAACAATTAATCGATTAATAAAAAAAGGAAAGATTAATCGACAATGAAAGTAATTGTTAATTTCAGCCTTGTTTGATTCATATTATTAAGTCACTTATGGAAGCAAAGTTGACAAATATTTTTTGCTTCTAGCTTCTCAAACATGAATCAGAATTATAAAAAATAAAAAAAATCATAGTGATCAGTATCAAGATTGTTTATGTTAAAAACAATAAAAAAAATACAGAATGTTGTGATATTGGCCAAAAATTTAATTATCTAAATTTCAGTATCAGCCTCAAAAGACCAGTATCGGTCGGGCTATATCTGCGGTCCTACTTTGCACCTGCTGTTAACAGGCAAGGCAAGTTTATTTGTATAGCACATTTCAGCAATCAAGAAACACATTATAAAAGATAAAATAAGATGAGATAGAATACACAGAATCCATAACCTAAGATATACAATAAAACTCACTGAATAATAATACTTAAATTCTACATAATCTTTAAACCATTTTTCAGAGAATAGAAATAAAAACAAGCTAAAATGGAATAAGACAGGTATAGAGGTTACAGTGCAGCGAAAGAAAGGTGGTTGTAGAAAGGCATTATGGGTCAAATCAACCACACCTAAAAAAGTCACACAAAAAATCCACAAATGAGTGAACTTTGGAAATTAATCATAACTAAAAGTTTAAATATATGGGTGGACTTTTTCTTTGACAATATTGAACGTTATAGTAAATATTTCAGTGTAATACTATGAAGAGTTTCACAGCTCCGTCTTTGCTTTCAGGTGAGCAGATGGTGTAAACTTTCTCTGTTACACAGTTAATTTAACTCTTAACTGTCCATTCTGTCTCATTTACTCTAACTAGCTTACAGAGCACATGTAGCCTGATGTATACGACGGCATATTAGGGCCATTGTAGGTTTAAAAAAAATAAAATATTATGGAGCCGGGGAGGGGTGTAATATTCAGAGAAACAACTCTGATATTCTCTCAAATTAAAGTTGTTTATGAGAAAAAACTCAAATGTTCTCTGAGATTATGAAGTCACAAATTTACGAGAAAAAGTGTGTTTTTTTGTCAAGGAACCACATCGTTTCACTTTGCAAGGTTGGATCAACTTCATCACCTTACAGACGCCACCGTTAAACACTGCGGTAACATTGAGCCGCCGAGAATATATATGAATATATATATATAAATAAATTATATTAGTATTAGGAAAACACGGAAAGAAACATTAAAGAAAACATGTATATGTGTCTTTCAGGATCTTCACACAGGACATCGGAAACAGCAATCTTTAGGATTTATCTGATAAACCAGTTGTTCCCAACCTATTTTCCTTGAAGTCCCCCCTACTTGTATGTGAAAATGTTGTTTTTGAAAGGCTAAACACCAACAAATATTGATTGAAGCAGAATATTTTTTTAGATAAAAACATGTTTTGAATTTTTGAAATGATTACATCTATCTTATTTCAATAAATGTTGACTTTTGGACTTTTCAACGCTCCAGCCACAGTTTTGCACTCGGCTCACGTTACCGCAGTGTTTAATTGTGGCCTCTGTGGTGTGATGAGGTTGATCCAACCTTGCAAAGTGAAGCGATGTGGTTCCTTGAAAAAAAAAAAAAAAAAAAAAAACTAACTCTAAATGTATCTCGTAAATGTATTACTTTATAATCTCAGATAATATTTCAGTATTTTTCTTGTAAATTTACAACTTATATCTTAAAGTTTGAGTTTTTTTCTCAGAGTATTACCCTCCTCCCCCGGCTCCATATTTATGATTTTTTTTTTAAATTACAAAGGCCCTAATACGCCGTCATAGATGTATATTATTCACTGACTTATTTTATTTCTTAATACTTGCAGTCACTTGCCACTGCATTGATACTCACGGCTCTTTCATTTTTGTTCCCCCACTTTGTCCCCAGCTAGGGGCCTGTAAGATCGTTAAGTCTGCGCTCATAATTTGTTCAGTAGTACTCATCTACTGCTGCCATGCCAACATGTAACACAAGGCAAGTAAGACATTCTGGTCCTCACACGGATTCACTCCCAGCCGCCAGGCTCCCTTACTGGCTACTTTCTGTCTCCCATCATGCTTTTGGAGCGCGTTTAGGACCCGGGGATTTTAGGGCTTAAGGCCTGATCATTAAGAATTGAGGATGTTGTTGTTGTTGATGGTGGTGGTGTTTTTGTGGGGGAGGGAGGGTTGTATTCAGCTGTTAATGTAAAGGTAAGAAAACGTCCAACTGATGTGATGTAATTTGCCTGTAGCTGGCAATATACAATAAAAGTCAAAATATAAATTTCTCTTTTATTTCACCGCTCAGCTCGGCGTGAGAAAAAATACTTCCAGCTTTGAATATGTGATTATTATTATCACTCTTTCAACATATTTATGGCTATGCCTCAATAATACTTCTCAGGAAGTTATGTTATTGTTCCCTCAGATCCACATCATCAGCGTCTTCTCTAATACCCTCAAAAGACATTATCTTTTTTATGCAGTGTTCTCTTCTTTCTTCTTTTTATAGCAATGCAAAATATAAAAACAACCAAAGCAAACTCTTTTTAACTGCATACATTTTGTTTCCAGTAATCAAGTATTAATGAAATAGACTGTGATGTGATGATTTTAAGTGTCACTCTGTAGGTTTCTGCATGTCCACTGTGAATTATCAGTCTCATGTCTGACTCTTCTTTGCAGGTAAAGGAACTCTTGACATCGTTTGGGCCTCTCAAAGCATTCAATCTAGTGAAAGACAGTGCCACGTCACTGTCAAAAGGTTACGCCTTTTGCGAATACGTAGACGTCAGCGCCACTGATCAGGTACTGGTGCGATCAGGTGTTGAGATAAGCTGTATTGTTTGATGTGCTACTTTGAGGTGTTGTGTGTTTTCTCTGGCAGGCAGTTGCTGGGCTCAATGGGATGCAACTGGGCGACAAAAAGCTGATAGTCCAAAGGGCGAGTGTAGGAGCTAAAAACGCCAATCCTGTGAGTCCTTTTATCTTTTACCTTCCTTGAAGATCACAGGAGGAAAAGCACAGGTGTGACAGTCAACCAGTATCCACAACAGGGAATAACTAGGGATGTCATGATACCAGAAAATTGATTCCAATATCTGATTTTTTAAATTGTATTATTTGTACCTGTATTTTTCCTACTGTTACATGTCAAAATGTCTGCTGTTAAAAAGGCCTTTTAGTATAAAACTGTAAACAAACAAGAGAATTTCTGCAGTTTCTACACTCCAACAATGTGAAGAGTCACAGTGGCAGATGGTGAGAGTGAAAGGTCAACGGAAACATTACTTCCAGCATGTGCAGCTCCGCAGGAGAGCCACAGATACAGTAACAGGCAGAGGGAGGAGGACAGGAAGCAGCAGGCTTTATGGGAGATATATTTGTCATATGACTGTGGCTGAGAGTCTGGATCTTATTTGTAAAAACCAAACAGAGTCTAAGCTGATGCGTACGACTCTTCCTCCACCCCCAGACCTCCATCATAGAGACCCCGGTGACGCTGCAAGTCCCCGGGCTTCAGAGGCTTCAGAACTCTGCCCTGCCCACGGAGGTGCTGTGCCTTCTCAACATGGTGATGCCCGAGGAGCTGGTGGACGACGAGGACTACGAGGAGATCCTGGAAGACATCCGCGAGGAGTGCTGCAAGTACGGCAGCGTCCGCTCCATCGAGATCCCCCGACCCGTCGACGGTGTGGAAGTCCCCGGTTGCGGAAAGGTAAAAGTTTAGACTTATTATCTCCACAAAACACAGAGCATTATACACTATCGAGCTTCACAAAGACAGTTTTTGCTTGTTCCATTCTCTCATACTCTTTTCAAAGTAAAGGAGTTCTGCTCTCATCTTCATACCGTTCAGGACCTGACTGACTGTTTTTCTCTCCAGATCTTTGTGGAGTATGTTTCTGCTGCAGACTGTCAGAAAGCCATGCAAGCTCTCACCGGCCGCAAGTTTGCCAACAGAGTGGTGGTCACCAAATACTACGATCCAGACATGTATCACAGACACGAGTTTTGAAAGCACAGACAAGTTTTCTCTCAACTCCTCTGAATGTCGTGAACGCGTCCAAGAAAAAAGACTTGTTTTATTACATCTTCTACTTAACAAACTGGACTGCAGTGTGTGTTCCTTCACTGAATATCTAACTCCCAGCTTTAGCTTTAACACCCACAGTGAACTGATCTCATTCTCAATTTATAAAATACTGTAGTATCCATTACATTTGTAGTAGAATGAATGTGACATGTATTACCTAAACTAATACTGCCTGACAATGCCAGAGTAGCTGTCTTATCCAGTATGCACTATATGAGAAAAAAAAAACAGTCAAATGTTTAGATTTCCCTCCTGAGCACAAACATTCATTTCTCTGTTTTAGATTTGAGAAGCCATCATAAATGTTTATTATGGGGCTATGAGAAAGAAATCTGATTCTGATTCTGATTCTGATGAGAGAAAAAAAAAAAGTATTATTTTCTTCTATACATCACCTATTAATGTTCCTTAAACATATACGATGCTATTACCTGCACTGCTTACATAGACCAAATGTCAATTGTTTTTTATAATTTTTTTGTCAGAACGGCCTCAAAGGTTATTTTGTAAATATGAAATATTAAATTAATTGAGCCTATGGCCCACTGATGAAAGCCCTTGCATTTGCAGTATTACGAACTGGGTGTCTGCGGCGACATAGCCAGGAAAAAGTCACAAGCGGCGCTCTCTGTGAAGCGAGATCCAAAAACACACCCGCAATTACAGCTTATCCCCATAGGTGCCGCCAATGAGAACGAAACAAAGATTTTCAAGATTGAACTCTAACATCTAAAAGATAAGAAATAAAAATAAATCGGTCACGCACACTGGAAGCAACTTCAATTAGACGCTATTAAGGCACGGTCACACATGCGTAGAATTAACATTCTCCTCCCATTCACTTCCATTCTGTGCAAGCAAATGGGTGAAAAAACAGTGGCTTCCGGTTGCGAAGCAAATTGGTATCTTAGCATCTTTGCATCTTCACATATTAGCATTTTCGCATTCGCATGGAGCTGTATAGCATTTCTCCGCTGTGGGGAAGCTATAGTCCTGGATGCTATCAGGCTGACATTATAGCAGCTCTGTTCTGCTTTTTATTGGATTTGAGGACATTCGAGTTACCGAAGCCAACATTACCTGAGATAACGTTACGTTTACATAATACATCAGTTAATCCTCATCCTTAAAGTAAAGTTTGAAAAATAATAACAAGCACGTAATTTAAACAGCCAAACAATAATAGTCTGATTTAGCATTTTTCCTTATCATACTTGTATTTCTACGATTAACAAAACAACACTGTTTCTTTATTTCCATGTCTTCCACATGGATCATCAACTGATGATGGTGCTAACTATTTAGCTTCGGGCCTGTTAGCTTTAGCCTAATTTTTTAGCACAATATCATGAATTTATCCATTAAGTGTGCATTGAAAACCCCTTTTACGAATTTCTCATTTTGAAAGAAGTCAGCGGGAAAAAGTCTGACATGCTTTAGCTTAATTAGCTGTCTAGCAAGCTTCAGCTGATAAAATCTTCCAAAAATAGATGGGCTATAAATGAGAAGCCGTTTTTGTCTTCCTCTGTCTTAAATCAAGGACCCATTGTTTCAAGAAATTATGATTTCAGTGGAAATCTGCCAGCGTTAGCTGAACCGACACAGTAACAGTAACTAAGGGGGCAGGGTTTAATGAAGGGTCAATTGTGTCCATCTAACCAGCAATAGTCGACAATTTGTTGTCAAAATCAAAGTTATAAAATCAAATACGTTTTCATGCTCTCATTTAAAAGATAAAGCCGATATGCACATGTTAAGAAATGCACCTTTAAGTTTTGTAGATAGCAAACTTGATATTTTTTAAGCTTTATTCTTTGTGTGATCTGTTGGAGAAAATGTATTATATGAAAGCATTCATTTATTATGAAATAGTGCAGGCACAAAAATCCAAACAAATCTGTCCGGCTTTGGGATGCGTGGGAAAATATGCATTTAAATGTCGCCTGATTTGCTCATACAGCAAACAATCTGCTGTTTCAAATTGTATTTTAGTGTAATAAGTGGGACATATCAACTGATAATAAGCAGCCACTGTATTTTATACGTTTTTGGATGGCCAAAAATTTAAAAGACATTTTTAGTTTGTACAATCCCTGCCACTGCCATTGCCTTGAATAAATGCTTGCATCCACTGTCAGTCTGTCTGTGTGGGAATCCTTTTTTCTATGTTATAAAGACATTGGGTCGGTTATAAATGATAATACAGATATTTAATATTTATTTTACAAACTGCTTTCAGAGGTTAGTTTGTGTTGTTTCTGTCTATAGACATGTGTTGTTGTGTTTAGAAACATGGAGTGTTTACTGCCCTCCAGTGGTCACAGTGAACACTATATTTAACTCATTGCTTAACACACACAGCAGTATAATTATTTTATACATATATTTTTATGTATAAAATTATTTTTATCATATAATTAAAAGTATGTGACAAATAACAACAGTGACATCAGTACTGGTAAAAATAAAAAATTGTTTACAATTTTCTGGTGTGGAGATCAAATGTCAAGATAGACATAAAATACAGTCCCTTCACTTCCGGTTAATACTTTCAAAAATAAATAGTCAATACAAACTGATGTAGAGATGTCTGTTTCAAACTTCTCCAAAGATGCTATCAAACAAAACCTGATTTTCAAAAAATATGACATGACCTTGATATTAATTTTTCTTTCTGTGGACCTGATGGTGAAACAACCTCAGACTTGTTGTGTGACTTGTTGTCTCATGTACTGTTATTTTTCTTGTCACATGTATTCATGTAACATTTCTGTTCATCATTATTATATAAAGATATGCTGTTTGTATGAGGTCTGTGGAACAGAAACAGCATTATATTACAGATCTTTGAATTGTCTTGTTGTTGTTTTTTGTTTTACAGTTTTACACTAAAAAATAATAATTAATTAATAATAATAAAAAAAAAACATCATGCAGCATAAGGTAGCTAACTGGAGAAACTGTTCAGATTGTTCAGATTCACTGGATATGACAGGAAGTCTAGCTCTCAATTTTACTTAATTTGTTATTTTTAGCTGTTTTATATTCATAAATCAAAGCAAATCAATCTTTTTTTGAGCTGATTATCTTTGTCAAACAATAAATTTAATCTACGCCTGAATGTACTGACAACATGCTACCCATGTGAGCTTTACATGTTTTTTATTTTCTATTATTTTTTTTACTGCTGTACTATAATATGTATTATGTTTTACTATATTACTACTTTTCACTTTATATTACATGTCATATACCATACCATATTATTATTTGTGTTTGTGGTGCTGGGAGTAGATCCCCTCAAATATGTACTTTTACAAAAAAAAGATCTGCTCCCGCACACAGTTTTCACTGCTTTATTAGTCAACGTTTCGGTCAACAAGGACCTTCATCAGGACAAATTAAAAATAATATAAAATAATATTATGTACTGTCAGACAAACACTAAGTATATTACTATTATATATTATTCTGATCCACGCTGTTGTAGTAGATGGTATCATATTACTTTAACACACAATGCTATAATCTGCAGACTTTGCTGCTACTAATCACACTACTAATCACACTTCACTTTTTTTATTTCTATTCATGTCTAATTAATTATTTTCTAATTTTCTCTATTTATCTGTACTTGTTTCTGTCCTTGTGCTGCTGCAACACCTGAATTACACCTGGGGATCAATAAAAGATGATCTAAAGATGATCTTATCTTATTTATATATATATATATATATATATATATATATATATATATATATATATATATATGTATGTATGTTTTATATATATATATTATATATATATGTTTTGTATATATATTATATATATAAATATATTTATATTATATTATATATATATATATATATATATATATATATATATATATATATATATATATATATATATATATTGTTGGTAACTTGCTATATATAGTTTTTTATATCTTATTTATGATTTGTTGATGGTTTTATTTTGTAGGTTGAGACCGGATGTTGTTGGTGATACCGCGTCACTTGACGAGCCCATGACGACAGAGAGTCACCAGCTGTGTGTGTTTGACAGATGTTGGTTGAGGATCAGCCGCCTCATTCAAAGCGGAGTACCGGAGCAGGCAGAGTGTTTGGGCTGTTGTCGGGATTACTAACCGGAGCAGAGGAGCAGAGGACTACAACATGTCGGGAGAAAAGGGGACGAGTCCCTGCAACAAATTCCAAGCCAACATCTTTAATAAAAGCAAATGTCAAAACTGCTTCAAGTCCCGAGAGCTGCATCTGTTGACCGACCATGACATGGAGCAGGTAACCTAAAACTACTACTATTATTATTATTATTATTATCATTAATGTGACCGACCATGACATGGAGCAGGTAACCTTAAACTACTACTATTATTATTATTATTATTATTATCATTAATGTGACCGACCATGACATGGAGCAGGTAACCTTAAACTACTACTATTATCATTATTATTATTATTATTATTAATGTGACTGACCATGACATGGAGCAGGTAACCTTAAACTACTACTATTATTATTATTATTATTATTATTAATGTGACCGACCATGACATGGAGCAGGTAACCTAAAACTACTACTACTATTATTATTATTATCATCATTAACCACCGGGTGTTCTTCAATTAACGTTAAACTACTCTTTTATCCATTTAATGTGACAGTTGGTTCATTAATTCAAACAGTAAAGTAGTTTTACTTTAAAGATATTAACTGCTAATTGAAAAATAAACGTCTGCATCTTTTTGTAACTCATATTCGACGTATAACGTCCTAAACCCAGACAACATGGTTATGTGGGCCCCACATGGGTTAGACTGGGGGTACCTGGGTACCAAGTGGGTATGGGCCCAAAATGGGCATCTTATCTGGGGCCCATTTGGATCAACTAAGTTGGTCCCATGTGGGTTCTAGTTGGGTCACTAATGGGAAATTAGTGCATGGGCTCAGAATGGGCAACACAAACACAAAAACTAAGTTGGTCCCAAATGGGCTCCCCATGTGGGTCCTAGTTGGGTCACTACTGGGAAATTAGTGCATTAGGCCAACATGGAAACTGTGGACAAACCCACTTATAATCCATATTTCTGGCCATGTAGTTCTCACATAGAACTTAAACCTGGGGCCGAGATGGGTTTTGGTTTATGTTGCCCAGATTGGGCCCATATAGGCAGTGTACTCCTGCATGAAACCCACAAAGCAATTGGCATAGGGTCATTATGGAACCCATGGATAATCCCATATAGGGCCCATTCTTCAGCCCATTTACTACCCACATGGGCCCCACATACAAATGTTGGCTGGGAAATGACCACATGTTAGCTTGTTTTCAATTAGCTAACATTAGCAACATCCGGTGCTCCTAACGGTATCTGCAAGACTTCACAGACCGGCGGAAAACAAGAAGTAAGAGCTGATCTGAGGTCTGCTGTCTATGAGAGCCGGCTGTCAATCACTTGCGAACTCCGACCAAACGGTCAAACTAGGCAGCTCTGATCAAATATGAATCAATATTATGTTACGTTAATGCATATTTCTCTCCTCAAATGTTTTCAGAATCATCTTGTAGTGCACAGTTTAGCTGTAAAATAAGAAAGTTTGTGACGCTGATTGTAAAATCTGATGAAGGAACGCCAAGTTCCGGTCAAATGCCCGGAGCACAGCCAATAGGAACGCTCTCTCATTGCAATGACCTGTGATTTAAGCCTGAAAACAGAGCCATGAGGAGGAGCAGAAGTCTAGTTTTCTCTCAGAACACTTGAATTACAATATGATGAAAGGTTATTATGGAATTTTTGCCCAATGATGCTAAAAATGTACTGCCTACTGCCACTTTAAACTACACTTTTATTCAGTTATTGTGACTGTTCATGTTAATACATTTAAAGAGTTAGGTATTTTTACTCTAAAATTACTCATGAAAATGAAACTGTCACAGTTTATTATGTCAAGAAAGCACATTATTGTGACTCATACTCAACATAACGTTAGTTGTCGCTCCTTTTTGTTGCATTATTAGCACCCTAAAATGACCTGGATGTTAGCTAGTTTTCCCTTAAGAATTTATTTTTCAATAGCATCAAATCATAACAGAAGCTATGGAGGACATTTGCATATAGAGCAGCTCTAGAGCATACTCACTCAAGACCAAACAAGAGATCCCACATGAGCATGCACAAGCATGAACCAGGCTCTGGGTGGACCGGACGGCCATCTGCCTCGACTGAATCAGAAAAAAATCTGTAAAGAATAAGAGAAGCATTTGAGACTGTGGAATCAGAAAATATTTGTTTTTTACTGGATATATGACAAATAATTAATCAAATATCTAAATGATGTCTCGATCCACTTATTGGTGCAGCAGAACAGACAAGTCATTTATTTACTTTGTCCACACAAAAAGTGTCAATAATACCCTTGGTTCACTGCCTTTGAAAACAATGTTCCTGCAGATCTGTCATGTGGAGGTGATGCAAGCAGACGGTCATGACAGCTTCCTACATGCCTCACATTGTTAAAATATGTTATTGCTCTCTGTCCCCCTGCCTGGATTCGCTGTGCCCTGTAATTTCAGCGCTGTTGCTCAACCTGCAAACATTACACATGGCATTACTCTGACTCAAGTCAACTACTCACAGAGATAAAGCTGTTGCGGAGCATCTTTTGACTGTTTTACAACATGTTGTAAAATACTACTACTGTGTGCATAGTACTTTACAGTCAGCAATGTGTACGTGCAAATAGACAGAGCTTCTGGACAAAGATTTTGTGTAGAGCTGAACCGATTAGGTGATTAAATGATGAGTCAATCGCATTGAACTAAATTACAACTATTTTGATAATCAATTAAGCATTGGAGTAATTTTTAAAGCAAAAAGGCAAAACATTCTCGCCATCAAGCTTCTCAAATGTGAGAATTTGCTGCTTTTTTATCTTATATAATAGTGAAATCAATGTCTTTAGGTTTGGGGTGTTTGGTTGGACAAAACAAGCAATTTGAAGATGTCACCTTGGCTTAGGGGAATTTTTATCGTGAGAAATCTTCAGACATTTTCTGACATTTAATAGACCAAACAAAAACAATTGGCAGATTAATCAATAATGAAAATAATCATCATTTACAGCCTGCAAACCACATAGCCGATCAAGAAGATGCTTCATTTTGCTTGTATACAGCTTTTATTTTGGTGGTCCACCCAGTGTATGTGAATACAGCTCGCCGCCGGGTGATGTTATGAGCCCAGACATGACGGCGTTTGGTTTTCTTACATATCTGGGACTTCCACAACATGTACAAAGCAGCAACAGTGGTTATTTCTTCCATGGTTGATGGCGGAAAGAAAAGTTTGTGGTATCTATGGAGACAAGCTCCTTCTCCTTCTCCTCTCCAGTGCGTCTGACGTAAATGAATACCCAAATGATACCGGCGGTGCAACTCACGCGGGTAAAGCTCTTGGTCTGAATACATCATCAGAGGCCGAATGCTAACTACTCCACTTTCCTCCATCACTTACAGGCAAAACCCATCTATGGAGGCTGGCTGTGTTTGGCTCCTGTGGGGACAGATTTTGACAACCCGATGCAGAGGTCAAGGGTAGGACATGATAAAACTGAGCTGACATACACACACATTTATTTTCGAGTTCTTTATTGTGACTTTCCTCAAGATAAATGGCTCTGTGGTGATGTTGTGTTTGGTGTGTCTTAACATCAGAAATGGCAGCGTCGCTTTTTTATCCTGTATGAAGACGGCAGCCTGAGCTTCGCCCTGGATGAACTGGTAAGAAACTGCTCATTGAATTTTAACAAAAATATACAGTATATAAGATAGCAGTGTACAGTAAAGCATGTTCTGTATATCCGCATTTACAGTATGTTGGGATCAAGCAGGCATCTTTAGGCCAGATGTTGTGTGCAGAACCACAGCAGATGATTTCGGGCTTAGCCTGTCCTCTAATGCACACATCCCCCTCTCTCTGTGATCCCCTCAAATCTCTTTCATTGCACACTTAACACCACAAACTGCTCTCTGTTTAACTGTCAGTCATCTGCGTTCTGGTGATCAGTCCTTTCAGTAAGCCAGATTTCTTAACTAGCTCTCCTCTGATTCCCATCCAGCCGAGCACGTTGCCACAGGGGACGGTGAACATGAATCTGTGTACAGACATCACCGATGCAGAGCCCAGGACGGGCCAGAGAAACGCACTCTGCATCGTCACGCCAGAGCAGGAAATATTCATCCGTGGCGACAATAAAGAGATCATTAATGGGTCAGTATAAACCTGTAGAGAAATTACAGGAGCAGGAAGGTTTCCCTGTAACTAACGTCTTGTCTCTGCTGTTTCTATCTTTGTTTACTAGGTGGAGTGAACAGCTCGCCGTCTATCTACGGACTAACAAGCAGAATCAGAAGAAGAAACGCAAAGTGGAACCTGTTGCCACCCAGGTAGCAAAGCAAACACCCATCAAATGCTTCAGTTAAGCACACATTGTGTTTTTCCTGCCTGCTGTCGGGCCAAATGATTACTCACGCTCTGATTGCCATTTAATTCAATACAGATATTCACAGTCCTCAGAGGATCAATCCTGTTGTTTTTGCTGACACCCTAACCTTTCATCTTGGACGGACATAACTGTCTGAACCAAATTTCATGGCAATCCATCCAATAGTTAAAAAATTAAAAAAATAATTGCCAGTTATTTTCCTGTTCATCAATTAATCGATTAATTGATTAATTGATGAATCATTTCAGCTCTAAATTGAAAATATTTTGGTTTTGGACTGTTGGTCGGATAAAATAAGATATCACATCAAATGGAGATGGGATTTTTTCACAAAGTTTGGATATTTTATAACTTAAAGTTTAAATAAAATAAACATGAATAAAAAGTAAAAACATGTTACTGAATTCTTTTGTTTGTTTTTCTAACAAAACATTAGGAACCCAGTCCAGCAAAGATGGCTGCAACTGATCCAAGTTTTCCGTCCTCTCAGAACGCTCCAGAGTCCGGCTGTGGTTGGTGGCAGGAAGACCAGCAGCAGGTCAGGGGACCGGGTGAAACCGCTATGTGGACTGTCCCAGACTCAGTCCCCCCGGGCCCGGAGAAGACCCCTGCAGGTCTAGCAGAAGCAAAACATACACATACACACACACACATACATCCAGGCTTTTTTGTCCGTCGGCCAATCACAGCCACTTCCTGTCATCTCTCTAACTGTCCTAACGTCCTGCAGATGTTCTCACACTTCCAGCTTTGTATTTATACATTTCATTTAACCCTTGTTTAACCAGGCATGTTGACCCAGTACTGACTTGTAATCATGGGAACGTGCTGGAGGAGTTTTAGCAGGAAGTTACATAAACACAGACGGACAGACAGAAACAGGAAAACGTGCGTCTCTAACCTTCAGGCATCATAAAAAGCCAAACATGATCCATAAAAGACCTCTTAAACACGTCCTAATAGGCTTGATGATTAGCACAGCACAGGACAGGTATTCCTCCTTACTGGAGCTCTGTGCTGTGACAGAGTGGACAGCAGCACCCATCTGGCGTCAGACTTATTGCAGGGTCTGGAAAGGTCCTGCAATAAAGGTCTGGATTAACTCCTGCTGACTGTGCCCATAGGCTGCTTCATTAGAGCGATGGAGGTTGCACAGGAGGGACCCTCTGAGAACCGAACAGGGAGGCTCTCTAATGAATGAGGGTTCCCTCTTGTCACTGGATTCCTGGACCATCATGTGTTTTTTGAGCAGCGTTGTAGTAGAAATTAAGCAACTCACCCTTTTATATAAAAAACACATTAACCCTTTGAACTCTGCAATAGAAATAGTCTTACTGTGATGTCATTTCTAATTGTCTCCAGTATCCGAGGAAGCTCCTTCCTTTTAAAATAGTTCTATGTAGCTAAAAATGGATAATTAATGTTTCGCTATCATCATCATTACATTATTAGCATCAATGGATGTTGAATTGCTTGATGGAAGCTAGCTTTGTTAAGATCGAATTGGTACAAATGTTAATTAGTTTGTCCCACTTGTTTCATCAAAGTAACATATAATGGTAAAATGATTTATGAATGTGACAAAATGTGAGTTAAATCGTACTTAAAACCGAATGCATAGCCACCGATTGGACTGACAATAACGGGACAATAAAGTTACTGTGCAAAAAATAAGTCAGCAGCTACTATGCGCCCCTGTTCTACGTAGACCAGTGATCTATGTGGTCGTTCCTGTCATGCTCTACAGGCTGCCTGCGGGAGGTCTGTTTTTAAAAGGCTTAACAAACATACAGTCAAATATTTACGTCATGGATCCATTCTGATTTATATCTGGAACCTCAAACGCAGAATGGCCAATCATGGCATAGCATAACTTCAGGTTCTTCCTTTATCTAAAGCAATTTCTTAAAGCGAGTTAAGTATTAGTGAGAAAACCTAAATATGAAAAAGTTGAAATTCATATTTACATTGATTCACGTGTCTCCTGCTCCTATATTTGTCAAGTCACGTCACCTCCTCTTCTTCAGTCCACTTCAACCATCTTTTCTGTAGATTTGTATTCATAATTAGGTCATTGTTGTTAGTCTTTTCTTTGTGTTTGTGTGCAGCCTAAACAAAAATGATTAATTAGCTGTCATATGGAACAGAAAATGGTTTGTGGTTGTGTCACTGTTTACCATAGCAAATTTGAATATTAAAACACTTCAAACCAGTAAGTATTTTATCTTTTTATATAGAATAAATGGATTGAGCTGCTTTTCCTTTAACTTTAAGTTAATTTCCTGACTTTGTGAAAAGTACTGTATATCTTAACAGGGAAAACTCTGGATGTTTTGATCCACTGGCCTCAGTGTGAACCCTGACATAGTGTTGTGTAATTAAAATAAGAATGATTTCATCGCAGCCTGTTGGCCGCTGGCTGTTTAAAGGGCGTCAGTGTGGAATTAAACCAAACTGTGTTCCTTCAGTACATTTAACAGTCTAAAAACCCTTCCATGTTGTTTGCTATATCCAGGCAACACATCCAGCTACCTGTGCCCGGTCTCCTTGGACTTGGTGACCAGTGGAAACATCGACCGCGACAGTAACATCCAGCTGGCCGAGTCAAACAACAACCAAACATCAGCAGACAACAAGAACCACAGCCACGACAAAAGGTTAGAAATGAATTGGAGGTAGATTTCCAACCAGATTTGATGATAATATATGTAAATAATTCTTCTATACGTTGTGTTTGGCAGCAGTCTGGTGTTTATTTTCTTATGCACATGTATTCTGTTGCTAACAGCCGTTTAAAGTGCCTTGGCAGAGGAAAAGGGGGTAAATGTGCAAGCAATTAGCACAAAGGACATCCAATGCCTCTCTGCTTCCCCCCCAGTATAAAGCCAAACAGCCATCACACACCGCTAAACACCAGATCAAAGGCTCACGCTCTACCCCTCCATTAGAGATCCGACTGCTGCATTTTTAAATTTAGCTTAAAGAAACCCTCCCAGTTTGTGCCCCAGCAGCATGTAAACTGGTCACGTGAGCAGCGTACATCGCATTTCTTCACTCGTTGCCTTTTTGGGAAACAAAAACACAAAATACTTAATGCCCCCAAATAAGGTCAGAAATTCCAAAACGCTGGTGTAACTGGATATCTGCAGCATTGTTTCTCAGGACCTTAATACTGACTGTCTGCCTGCCTGTCAGAGGAAGTAGACTTCAGCTGGAAGCTCCGTCTCAGGGCACGAAGCTGTCTGGACCCATCAGCAGGCACTTAAACATCAGGCTGTAGTAAAGCTACTCTATTTAAAATGTACCGAATAAACTATTTATAGCGTTCAACACGTGACGCTACATGCTTTTACAGACTTAAATATTCTCAAAATAAGATTTTAAAGGTTATATCTCATTGGGACAGAGAAAAGAAAAAACTCCCATCATTGTTATTTGATAATATTGCTACTTTAATGTCTCTGTTTAGCGAAGAAGCTAACAAATATGCTAAAAAGAACAAGGTTTTGAGTGACATCTTTGGACAACTATTGTATGGATTGCTATGAAATTTGGTTCAGACATTCATGTTCCGCTGAGGATGAATTGTAATGATTTTGGTGATCTCTTCCTCTAGCGCCATCATCAGGTCAACGTTTTATTTGTGTAATTAGGACCAAATTTGCACAGGCCAAGTATTATCAGGGGACCTCATGTGATTTAGAAACACAGCTGATGTTCGCTGTTAGCTAATGGGAGGTGCCATTGATTTATATTATGATGCGTTCAGGCTCTATTCAGGGAAAATGAGTTTTGGGCGAAGGTAAATTCGAACATTATCATGATGTGTTCAAATGTAATCTTGTATGTTTAGTTTTTGGCGAGAAACTTGAATAAATCCAGTTGTTTGAAGGCGATGTTTTCACTTCAATAAAAAATAGATAATAGAGAGGGAATTATGACGTGTTTAACTTCATAACAAAAACCAAATGGTACCAAAGTAGTGGATGTTGAAGTACGTGAGATTTATTGATTTGCCGTTGTTTGTTACTGTGGTATCAAATTGGTATTGAGAATTGTGAAATTTCACTGGAATTAGTATTGACTACTCAATTTCTGGTATCGTGACAAAGTCTCCATGCTGTGTCACGAGATGTTTTTATTTGATTTAACCATTAACGATACAAGATTAAGATTATCAGACTAAACCAATGGATTAACCAGCTCATTGTTTCGCCACTAGATTCAGATGCAGTTTATATTTTTTTTTGTTTATGGAATTAAAAACAGTCCACAAAACCGTAATTTGCTGGAAATACTTGAATGAAAACAAACTCGACAAACTTAAAAATACAAAGCAAACAAATCAACATGTTTAAAAACCCACTAAATTAGAATATTGTAATTGTTACCGTCACTCTTGGCATCAACACACACTCACACAAACTGACACTAACACTCCTTTTCATCACTTGACAGTTGTGTGTACATTATATCAGGTTACTGTGTAATACCTTCTCTACTTCCACACAAAACACCTCTGACACCAGTGGGAAGGATGTCAGCTCTTATTTAGTCTCTTAACAGCAACAATAACAGTGGTCGGTCTGGTGTCCTCTGGGCTCTTTTCTGCTGCACAGGTGCTGTTTGGAGTCTGTTATCAAGCTGTCATCCTCAGTTTTCATGCTGGTGGAAATGATGTCAGAACCCACCTGTGTGTTAGCGAGGTCAGGGAAGCCTCACGTACACTTTTTCACTCATTAGTTGTTCATGTTTTCCAGCCAAGGCAGTCCAACAGAGAGGCTGCTGGGATTGGAGGCCCCTGAGAAAGAGCAGGAAGAAGGAACAGCTGTTTCCAGAACGGGCAGGAGTGAAGCTCGCACCAACAAGCGAGAGGTAACCACACCAAGTACACGTTTAATACTACAATATACCTTAACCATCGACACTCACTGTATCCAAGTTACTGGGAGTGTAAGAGACCGGTCTCGTAAACGCACCTGCGGGGATCACTGGCCGACTTCTCTGAATTGAATTTAAGATTAAATAATATACAAAATTTGTATAAACCGGGTACTTTACCTTCAGAGCTGAGTCGCTCTCCTCAGCCACGGCAGCTCCTGTTAGAATCATAGCTAGGCTACCTACCGCAGTAGCCAATCAGAGGCAGAGTAGGGGCGGGTCTTCCCACAAGGCATACTGAGTAGGCGCGCCCACACATGCGGAGAATGGGTCTGGCAGCTGGGGCGGATCGGGTACTGAAAGGGAATAGTCCAGTTCTTCCTGGAGGATCCTGAGGCCACGTAGGAAATCGTCACTGTCTGTTTCATATATCATTTTCATATAATCCAAAAGGATTTTAAATAGTGTATTTAGCTTAAAGGGCAACTACAGCCTCAAATTCTGCTGGAACCCTTCTTAGCTTCATCTTGTTCTTGTTCATTGTTGTTTTTCTACCGGTGCTTATCAGGCTAATGCTATGTGCGAGAGGCACTAAATGGCGCTACAGTTAGCCAGTTATCCAGTTTGATTTATACGCAACATAAGAAATAACGTTTCTTATTTCCTGTACAGCCAGGAACTATACTTTTTTCACAGTCAACCAGGCTGGATCAAATCCCGTCCTCCTGTGCTCCTCTGGTGATCCAAAGGCAGTGCCTGATGTTTCTGCATTGCCTCGGGCTGCCAGGTTGATACCGTTCGTCTCTTTCGAAGACTGTTTTGGTTTCTCGGACATTTTACGGTTCTTGGAAGGGCATCTTAAAGCCACTTGGCATGCTACAACTGAAGCGTATAATACACCTCTCATTGAAAGATAAACAGTCTAACCCCTTTTCCTTTTTTTAGGCAGAAATAACACCACATTCAGAAACGCAATACTTGAACTATACATGATTAAGGGACATTATTTCAAGTTTATTTCTTGTGTTTTCTATATTTTTACGGCCCCCTGTAACCCCCACCCCCCCACTCCCCCCTGATATAATGGTAGGGGAAACACTTGCCTATTTCGTCACAGTTAGGGACGGGCCAGGGAATTTGGCTGAACCAAACTTTCACATCCAAACAGACACATACAAGCTAATTTAGAGCAGAAAAAAAATGTGTTTTTGTTGGAAAAATCTATGTGTACAGCACAAAAATAGCAAATTAAAGTAATTAAAGTAAATTGAGTTTTGGAGTTCCACTTTAAGACCTATAAAAGAACTCCTGCTCTTTTTGATTAAAAATCACCAAATTTGGACACACATGCTTTTCATTGGACAGCGACAATATGTAATCCCTCCAACGTGTTCTGGGTGTGTCACGGGGTCTCCTCCCAAAATACCTTCAAGGTTCGTCACCCAGGAGGCATGTTTTTGTTTAGCAACATACAGTAAATACTTTCAAATCACCAAAGCAGCATCTTCTAATAATTGTGCAAGTTTCTGTATGTTTCATAATTATTGTCGTCACTGTGAAACACACCAATTAACGTCATCCAGTGTATGTTAAAGGGGAACTACGCCTATTTTAAAAATGCATTTATGTTATTCCAGTATGGTTTAAGACAGTCCGAAAATGATTAGTAAACATGAACAACTCTCTTCTAAATCCAAAAACAAGAGTGCTAAAACTCAAACTTGTGATGTAATAGTGTATAAAGTGTGGAGCTGCTCCATAGACAATGAACAGGGAGAGAATTTTTTGCCTTTATTTGACAGAGATAGAAAGGGGGAGAGAGAGTGGATGAAATGCAGCAAATGGTGCGGAGGTTGAAGGAAGTTACCGCTTTTATTGTTGCAGTCTGAGTAACGTGACGTCATATCAGTCCCGTATCCGTCACCAAAACAAACCACCATCGGCCGGAGTGAGCCGAAACGATAAAGTAGAAAACGGCAGAGGGTCCACGTGGATACGACCTGCACCCTCACATCTTAAATCCAAAGTGGTAAACACGACCCATTCAGTAAAGTATTGAAACACTTTGGGTTTCACACATTTCAGGAAAAGCAGAGCTAGACATCATGGCTAAAGCTGCATGTTAACTCTGTCATGGACAGGAAACGTTATTGTATTACGGCAACTTGTGGTCAAGCCAGCCGTCACTCGCATCTTGTTGAAGTTAGAGGAAGTCTACACGTGTGACTTTGTCCGTTTTTCAAAATAAGGTGTTAACAAAGTGAACCGTATATACAAAACACTGTACACACAGTATATGGAAATAAGATTGATGGATTATATTCACCAGAAGTACAAAACATTACTTAGTACAAACGTCCCTTGTGACTTAAAATGACAATACCACTAATTTGTGTGAGGGAAATTCTTTGATTTTTTTTGGGTTGCTGGAAAAAATTCAATAAATAATGCCTGACTGATATATCTGACTTCAGGACAATACTTAAAAATCGCAAAACATATCAAATCGGCACCCAAGTTTCGTGATAGTATCGAATCAGGAGATAGGGGTATCGACACAGCCCTAGTACCTGACGTCATTTTATTATTTTAAACAGGTGAGAAAAGCATAAATATCCCTTATGACCATTATTGATGTAACTTTGGTAGTAAATAGTGTGTTCATTCACAGCACATTGTATGAACCTGATTAAGAAAATAGGTTTTCAGGGCCACATCATCAAACAATTAAAAGCCCATTTCCTTGGAATTGCTGACTAATCTCAAGGTGGGTTCGTCATGATCAAGACCAGTCACTGTTCCCAGCTGTACTCAACCTGTCAAGCCCAGTACAGGCTGAGTACAGCCTGTACTGGGTTATACTGGTTTGAGCATGATTCACTCAACCAGGTGTTACTCAGAGAACAACGTCACTTTAACGATGAAGCTCTGACCTGATCAAACACTTGGCTGGATGAAGTCAATCTCTGTTTGCATCACTGAAACCAGTGGTTGTAAACATGAGGGGTCTGATTCATTCAAGTCTTCTGCACGTAACAACTCACACTCAGTTCATGCTGCGGAATGAAAAGCAGGTGATGAGAGTTTGGCACGAGACGCGTGGACGAGTGGAATCCTGCCGTGTCGAGGCTTGTGAGTTTCCTCCCAAAATGTGTGAGAGTGGGTGCATGTGTCAGCAGGTGGGAGAGAGGCGGTGATTCATTCAGAGCTGCGTTTTGTTTGGGAACAGAACTGGTTTTGATGCCCTGAAGGCGTTCAGCCCGCCTCCTTTCAGTGTGTGTTGTAATCTGGGAGACAGCATTCCTCTGGCAGACTTTTTCCAGGGATTCCTCAGACCTAAAACAAGATACAGTGTAATGTCGACTCCAAACTCACTTGACGGTCCGTATTTACTGAAGCTGATGAACTAGCAAAGTCACGCCTCCTTTCCAAGAGCACATCTGTTTGTGAATGATAGTCACTGTGTGTTGTCGGGCTAGACCCTAGTGATTAAGGAGGTGAGCAGACGTTAACGGGTGCCTGTCTGTGTGTGACAGTATCGACAAAACACAAACATGAAGCATAAACAATCCACATAAAGCTTAAAGGTTACTAGTTAAACCACGTTTACTTCAGTAAGTCAGGCTTATTTTCAGGAAACTCTGTATAAGAAGAAAGACCTCTGCACTAGCCTCATTCCCACTACTTAACTTAATTCGCATATCAATATATATTTTTTTAACTCTTGTTTTTGTCATGACCACTTTAACACAGAATGCGAATATTATGCGGGGAAAAAGCTGGAACAAGGTTGATTTTTTTCTGAGCTTTCGCACTGCAAATTAAGGCATCAACCAATCACGTTGTGCGGAACGGACATATTCAAAACGTACACTGTAGGGGTGTGAAAAAAATCAATTGTATGTATCGCGATTTTTTTTTTACGGTTTGGAAATCTATTTTTTATTATTATTTTTTTAATCTATATTTTTTGACATTTTATTGACTAAACGATTAATCTAGAAAATAGTCTGCAGATTAATCAATAATGAAAATAATCATTAGTTGCAGCCCTAGTATATAACTCTATATCCTCTTACAATTTAGTTTTCCTCTTTATTTATTCCTTTAGTGCTTGTTTCATATAATTTGTTCTATTTTATTACCTTTTTTATTGTTTTGTTCTATTCTAATTTATATATTGTGAATATCTGTTAATAGATTTTCTGTGTGTGTAATATGGAGCGGGCTACCGCTGCATTTCATTTTGCAATCCTGTGTTGTACATAAAGCTGAACCTTGAACCTTGATTAGTGGGTTAATCGGCTATCTTTGGGCTTAACTCTGTATAATTCGGAGAACAAAATCACTACTATAAACAACGCAAAAGAGAACATTTGGCAGCGAGTTGTAGGTCAGCAGCGAGTTCACACTCTGTTAGAAGTAGAGATGAACTCATGTCAGCCGTTAGCTCAGTTTGTTGCTGTGTTTGTTGTGATCGTGACATTGTGAGTTCACATTGTGAGTAAGTGATGTGAACTCTCTTTGTTTATTTAGTGTTAAAAATTAAAGAAGTATGAAATGCAACTTACTATTAAATGACTCAGTTAATTAAAATGTACTGTAGTAAATAATAAGCTTTTTTTCCCTCTAAGTTCTCCACCAGTTGGATTATGTTACTTGGTTTGTACAAGTTACATAACAGTGGCCATATAGTGTAAATACCTTCAGATTATCCGCCTGCCACTTTCGGCATTTTAGAAAATTGTAGGGCTCTCAATCGATTAAAATATTTAATCGAGATTATTCACATTATTATCCATAGTTAATTGCGATTAATCGCAAATTAATGACACATTTTTTTTATCTGTTCAAAATGTACCTTAAAGGGAGATTTGTCAAGTATTTAATACTCTTATGCAAATGTATGTATATATTTATTATTGGAAATCAATTAACAACACAAAACAATGACAAATATTGTCCAGAAACCCTCACAGGTACTGCATTTAGCATAAAAAATATGCTCAAATCATAACATGTCAAACTGCAGCCCAACAGGCAACAACAGCTGTCAGTGTGTCAGTGTGCTGACTTGACTATGACTTGCCTCAAACTGCATGTGATTATCATAAAGTGGGAATGTCTGTAAAGGGGACACTCGTGGGTACCCAGAGAACCCATTTTCATTCACATATCTTGAGGTTAGAGGTCAAGGGACCCCTTTGAAAATGGCCATGACAGTTTTTCCTCGCCAAAATATTTGCATACGTTTGGAGCGTTATTAACCTCCTTCACAGTTGGTGGTGGTTGGTAGCAATGGATTCCTTAGGTTTTTCTATTTTCATGTGATACCAGGATCTTCACTCTAGCTTTAAAACTGAGCCTGCTACAACGAAGTTAGTGGTGTTAAAACGAATTTGCTTTAAATTTGACAGCCCTAGTCAGAACCACTGCAAGATGGATTTTCTCACATGGTGTTGTGATATCGTGAGAATTCAGCTGCCATGCAAGGTCATGAGACACTGTTCATTTTCGTGATCATCCAGGATCACCAACGTTAGAAGAGTTTGGGCTCACTGCTGACCTAAAACATGATGCCAAAAGTTCTCTTGGGCTTTGTTTATGGCCGTGGTTTTGTTCGTGTTTGCTTTAATATTATATTAATTTAATATCTGCTGCTCGGTGGACACGAACATCACGGTTTTGTCTTTACTTTTCTGTTTTCCATGTGATCAGTGCTTGATTTTTCGAAGAATGAAGCAAAATAAGTTGGCTTTTATGAAACCGTTTAATCCTGGTTTAGTTTCTTAGGCTCGTTCACAATAAACACTGCTTTCTTGATGTAGAAAACAAGTGTAAAAGTATGGTCACAGTACATTTATTTTGACACAGATGGTCGTCACTGTGGCAGCTCTTAATCTTTGATTAAACAGACAGGCTCATTCCAGAGGATTTGCCCTTTAAATACACTCAGCAGCACATTTTATCCCATGTGAGGATTTATGTGTCTTTGGGTGCATTTGTTTTGGTAGCCAGGAGAAGGTCAAAAGAGCCTGTCCGGAGTTCATTTCCAAGACAGCCTCCTCTTCCTCCCTCCCCCCTGCAGCTTTGTGAGGCTTCTTCACCAAACAGAGGACAGGCTCTGTCTGCAGCAGTCAGCGATTGTTTGGGAAGAAGAAGAAAAAAGAGATCAGTGCAGCCTGTGAGCGCTGTGTTCCTCCATGTGTTGTGTCCTTGGATAGTTGTCAATGTAAATGCCAGGAAAAGAAAAACACAAAGAATGTTCTGTAAGTGGTCATTTTTTCCCGTTGAAGTAGTTATGTAAGAGCGAAGAATGAATCTTTTCAAGTAAACAAAAAAAGAAACGTACCCTTGTTTCATTTAACGCTCTGTGATTCAGACTTGAAAGAGATACGTGCCGCTCTATCAGCCAGCATGAAACCTGATTACGAGAAGCACATTCAGTGCTTCTCGACTTGTACCATCATTTTTTAAACAAAAAGTATCAGGGATTATGCGCAGTCTGAAACCTTTTCATGCATTCCACATAGCCAAATGCAGTCATCCGTGTGCAGTTCAGTGGCGATGTGAGTAAGAGTTTAACAGGCAGTGTAGAAAAGCCTGTTGGGCTCCCCGTGGTGCTCTACAGCAGGCCTAATCCTCCCAGCTGACATCTCTGCCAAGGATCCAGACTATCGGTTACTCTGCTTGATGGAATGCAGGCCGCACACACAAACTGACACCGTCCTGATTTAGAAAACACCTCACGTCTTCAGATAAATAAAACAAATGTTAGTGATTTTAAAGAGTTGTTGTCATTTGATTTTTTGACTTCCACAGAAGCTCCAGTCATGTGGGGACAGCACCCAGCTCACCGCACCGCCACCCCAGAGAAGAGCCAAGTCTCTGGACCGCAGGACGTCCGACACCGTCATGACGGTGAGTCATAATATAATAAACTAAATTATTCGTGGCTGTAAATTAAAACTGCATCAGGAGAGGTGAAATACAGTATAGATAAAAACAAAATATAGCCGCCCCAATTGCGACCCCTAGAGGCCAAACAGCTTCTTACACTCTCACTATTTCAAGGCACTGACCAAAACTGTGTCTGTACCAGTGGTAGAGGAAGTATTCAGATCCTTTACTTCATTAAAAGTACTAATACCACACTGTAAAAAATACTCTGTTATAAATAAGAGTCCTGCATTGAAAATGTTTCTGTAAGTATAATCAGGAAAATGTACTTAAAGTATTAAAAGACTGTTGTACTATTATATATTCTATCATTAGATTATTATTTCTCATGCATTAATGTAGAAGCAGGATTTTACTGTTGTAGTTAGTTGAGCTGGAGCTCATTTTGAACTATTAACTAATGATTAATTTCATTATGGATTAATCTGCGGATTATTTTCTCCATTAATTGATTATTTGGTTCGTAGAAAATAGTGAGAAATGTTCGTCACAATGACTCAGAGCCCAAAGTGACACCTCAAAATGTTTGTTTAGTCCAACTCTCAACATTATTACTAATACATTAACATTATTAAAAGCAACAAATCTTCACATTTGGGAAGCTGAAACCAAGCAATACCACAACGTAAAAATACTCCGTTATAAGTCCTACATTCAAAATGTTGCTTCAGTAAAAGTAGTAGAAGTATTATAAGCAAAATGTACTTAAATTAGGTGAGAGGTAAAGAGGGGATGTTCATTTTAAGTACTTCAAATTGTTTTGTTTAATCTATAACGACAAATTATAACTTTGAAGCTGATCATGTGTTTTATGTGTAAGATGTTGATCTGCAAAGTAACTAGGTTAAAAAAGTACAATATTTATGTCTGAAAAATATAAAGAAGCATAGAATGCAAATACTCAAACAAGAATAAGTACCTTCAAATTTTACTTAAGTGAATTATTTTCCTCCACTATTTGCAAAAATGTTAACAAGTCCTCTACGTCCAAAGATGAAAAGTCTCATATATTAACTAGGACTAAAAACATTATATATACATTTCTCTTTACAAACATAACCTAACATCACCTAGATTGCATTTTATTATTTAAATACAAAGTAATACAAATCAATACATCCTTTATTACTTAGTTCATACTTAATTTCCACACAAATTACTGTTATTAATGGCAAAAATGTTAACATGTGTTTTCTTTACAGCCAGATTTATTAAACTTCAAAAAAGGCTGGATGGTCAAATTGGATGAAACTGAGCAGGTAAACCATTTTAAGAGTCCTAAATTAAACTTAAGTTCTTGATTTAAATTATTTCAATACATTTAGTTTGTTCATTGATTCATTTATCTTTTGCTTCCCTCTAGTGGAAGAAATATTGGTTTGTGCTGTCGACTGACAGTCTGAGGTACTACAAGGACTCAATAGCTGAGGAGGTATTTTGATATTAGTTTTTTATAATATAGAATACAAATACAAGAAGAAGTGTTTCATTTAAGACGTTCAAATGTCTTTTGCTCTCCCCCCTTTAGGCTTCAGATCTTGAAGGAGAAATCGACCTGACAAAGTGTTATAATGTGTCCGAGTATCAAGTGCAGAGGAACTACGGCTTTCAGATTCACGTAAGAAAACTGTTCCTACAGTAACCAGGCAAAAACTGTATCTTCTGCCTTAACATGAAGTCAAGTTAAGTGTTTTTTGTTTTAGACCCCAAAGGGTGTCTACACGTTGTCGGCTATGACGTCAGGGATACGCAAGAACTGGATCCAGGCTCTGATGAAAAACGTACGCCCAGCTAACGCCCCTGATGTGGCCAGGTATGGGTTCAATTATAATACTCTTGTGTGTAGAGCTGCAACCGAGAAACGATCAGTTGTCAATTATTGAATTAGTCGCTAACTATTTTGATAATCGATTAATCAATTTTAGTAATTATTTAAGAAAGAAAAGTCTAAATTCTCTGATTCCAGCTTCTTCAATGTGAATATTTTCTGGTTTCTTTACTGGTTTCCTCTGGAATGTGGTGGAGTAGAAGTATAAAATAGCAGAAAATGTATTTACTCAATTATACTACAGTACAGTACATGAGTAGATATTCTTTCCACCGCTGTACACTATATTTTCATGAACAACTGTCTTTTTATTGACTCAACTAGGGCTGCAACTGATGATTATTTTCATTTTCAATTCATCTGTAACAGACAATCTATAAAATATGTATATTGTATTTATTAATATACTTATAATATTAATATATCACATTTTAAACAAGCAATTTAATATCAAAATTGTTGGTGATTACACGACTAAATAATTAATTTCTCTACATTGTGATGTTTTCCTGTCCTCCATCTGAACATACCTACGTGTTGTCTACAGTTTACCTGGCCATCACGTTCCCTTCAGCCAACCCGAGGCCCTCCCTAAACCAGATGTGACTCAGGACTCTGCTGACGTCGCCGCAGAGAGAGACCCTCACCCCAAACACAGGAGTGTGATGGAGAGACGGCGGGAGGGACGCTACAAAACCTTCGACTGGGCCGAGTTCAGGCCTCAGAACAAATGGACTCTGGATCTTCAGAAAAGCAAAGCTCTGTGCTCGCTGGAGTTAGGAGACCTGGAGAGGAGGAAGAGGAGGGAGGAGAGGAGGAGGAGGTATGAGAGCATGCTGGGCTTCCCTCTGGGTTGGGAGGTGATTGGAGATAAAACAGTAGATGGCAGCGTCAGAGCACTGAGTCCAAAATCACAGCAGAAAGTGGATGAAGAGATCGAAGACTACTGGAAGCAGGTGGAGAAGACGCTGTTCAGACTGGAGAGAAGCGTCCCGCTGTTTCCTGAAGCCAAAGAGTCTGTGGAGGTGGAGAAGCTGCTGGACGACTACAAGACGGGGGTGAGTGATAGGGATCGCTTGGATGTTTCTCAGTGTGGTTGTATGAGGTACTTCTCCATAGTCAGTGTATTACAGTAGATGGAGTTTGTACCAGCACGGGAGCAAGACAGTGGGCAGTAGCAAAACGGGTTTTCGACACCTAAAAATGAAATATCAGTGAAATATCTCAACATGTAATTGATTATTGTACTGTAGCTACAGATTTGGGATGTGAGAAGCTATTATATATTAACTGGTTGTCTGTTGAAGGTGGAGGATCTGAAGGCTCAGCTGGTCGAGTCGGAGCATCACAGACTGGAGCTGGAGGCTCAGCTGAGTACATCGGGATTTTATCAGCAGCAGGTCTGCCACATTTTGGACCTCAGCTACTTGCTTTTCTCAGTCTTTGATACCTGTATGGTTGTTAATGTTACTTTTTCTCTGTTGTGTTTTTACAGCTGGACCCTCCAATAACTTCTGCGGCAGATATTTGCCCATCAGACACAAATGAAGAGCCATTAACCAGCAGTGCACAGATCCTGAAGGATGTGTGCAAAGAGATCTTACAACAGCAGAACATTATGAGCATGCAGGAGCAGCTCAGCTTTGAACCGCCTTCATTAACCCCTCAGATGCCCAGCATCTGGCTGCATGACACAGAGGGCAACTACCAAGACCTGGAGGATTTGCTTTCTGAGACAGAAGGCACACCTTTATTATTATCACCTGCATCAGAGAGTGACGGACAAACTGTAGATTTAAACGTCGCAACAATCAACCACCAGAATCACCTGGAAAGAGACGACTGTGAGCAGATTCCCAGCGCAGAAACACAAATAAATAACAGTGAATTAATAATTCTGAAGACGCCTGTAGAGGGAGATGACGACTCTCTGAGCTGCTGTGTGGAGCAACACATACCTCCAGACCAGGCGATGGTGAAGAGGCTTTCCCAAGAGGTGGAGCTGCTCACCAGCCAGAACGAGGCTCTCAACCAGCGCAACCAGGAGATGCTTAACCAGCTGACGGAGGCAGACCGCGAGATAGAGAGGCTGAAAGCGGAGCTCAGCAGCAGGTACACTGAACCCCATCACCTCCCTGAAGTGGAACAGCTGGGACAAACACAGGTGGAGGATCTGGAGAGGGAGCTGAGCTCCAGAGACCAGCAGCTCCTGGAGGCCCAGACCTTGATCACCTCCCTGGAGGAGAATCTGAGGGAGATGGAGGCGCTGCTGCAGCTGAACGTCCCAACAGAAACAGAAGAAACAGGACAGGAGAATAAGGGATACCTGCTGCGATGTTTCGAGGCCACCGAGGCCAAGCTGACGGAGCTGGAGAGGCAGCTCGACCAATCAGAGCTGACCTGCAGGGAGCTCCAGACGCAGAACGCAGAGCTGAAGGAAGCTGAGAAACGTTACCGTCAAGCAGCTGCAGAGGCGGAGGCTGACATCGGGAGGCTAAGGTTGAAAGATGGAGAGAGCAACGGATGTGTTTCTGGTGAAGAAAGGATCCGGCAAGTGATAGACGGGATGGTCATGAGGTTGAAGGCTTTGGAGAAATTACTGGAGGTGATTGAGGAGTTGGATTTTGGTTTGAGGAAGGTAGAAGAGCCTACAGTGGAGAGTCAGTTAAAGTGGGAGGAAGAGTTTTGGAGTTTGCTTCTTGACAAACTAAAGGTCAATCCCTCCGAGCTCAATGAGGAGAAACCTGTAGAAGAGCTGCTTAGTGAGGTGACAGAACGTATGATGGTGGAGAAACGAATGTTGCTTTTAGGGCAGCGTCTACTTTCTGAAACATGCACAGATGAAGGGAGGGAAGGTTTGAAAGATCTGGATATTATTTGGAATAATGCAAGTGAGACAGAAACCAAAAAGACAGATGAGAGCAGGATATTTGATTGTAGCAACCAGCTGTATGAGATGGAACATTTTAGAGGCGTCACACAGATGAAAATATCTGTTCTAATCCACCTCGCCTCGTCTGTCGACACCTCAGCTCACGAAAAAAAACTGCAGCTGATGGCTGACTTTCACTTTTCTGAGCATCCCTGGTCTGGTTTCCTTCACTCTGCAGCAACTGAAGCGTTACACTGCTGTCAGTTAAGCAGGCTTCAGTCAAAATACGAGCGGCAACTTGAGGAAACCAAACAGACTTCTTCTCTCATCTGCAGCAACTGTGTCGATTTGATGGAAGAAAACAGGGAGCTGAGAGCAAGATTGTCAGACAAAGGAGAACAACAGTCATTGATGTTGGGCGATAAGATGGACAGGTGTTGCCAGACAGAAGAGACTTACCCACAGGACACAGATACTGAGTTACAGGTAGCAGATGAAAGTAGTGCAGGTGAAATTGAGGAAAAAGAGGAGTTGTTTGAGTGCCTGGAAATCCCACTTCCATGTGTTGAAGGTCAATTGGGAGTCCAGGAGATAGCAGATGAAAACATGGAGAAAAGTAATGCAGATCTTTTGGGTTTGGAGACGGAGCAAGTTGTAGAGCTGAGAAGAAGAGTGGAGGAGTTGGAGGAGCAGCTGGCCGTCATGGCGGAGGTGATGAAAGAAGAGCTTGATGGGAAAATGAGTTCTGTTCAGACGCAACATGAGAAGGAGATGGAAAAGCTGAAGGTGAGTAGAGCTGGAGGGGTTTACACAGACAGTTTTTTTAAGATTGAAGCTGCCCATAGTTGAAACTTATTTAAAGTAGGATTGTCAATCGATAGTATTAAATACTCCTATCAACATGGGAGTGGGCAAATATGACCGCACTACAACCACCTTCATGCCAGACACAATTCAGAAATTTAAGGTGAACTTATGTAGCACGCTGAAGGTTGTAAGTATGTGACTCATGTGATCGTCTCCTTCCAGACAACGTGTGAGTGCGGCTTTGCCTCCATGGAGGAGTCTCACCTGAAGGTCGTGGAGGAGCTGCAGCGTCGACACCAACAGGAAGTGGAGCGCCTCCTGGTGGAGAGAGACAGACTGCTGGAGGAGGAGAGCGCTGCTACGGCAATCGGTGAGGAGACAACATATTTTATTTTGAAAATCTTTCTGCGAAGTATAAAACCTGTTGAGCTCTTAAAGGATTTTTCTTGAGGAACAATTTGAGTGTCCTGTTCTGAAATTTTAACCCTCATGTTAGGTTTTAGGACAAATACAGCCTCTTTAACAGCTCAAAAAACATTCTGAACATTGTTTATCACTCTGATACTTTTCCATCAATTCCATAATAACCTTTCAGCATATTGTAATTCAAGTGTTCTGAGAGATAACTAGACTTCTGCACCTCCATATTACTGTCACGATGTAGCGACCGTTTTATAAAAATTACTTTTTTTAATTATATTTGCTCCAATCTCGCCTACTTCAGCTTTAGTCTCATGAAATCTTCCCTTAATTCTTCTTTTCTCAGCAATCGTAGCCATCAAGAACGCTCACCTGCTGGAGCTGGAGAGGGAGGTGCAGAAGAGATGTCAGTCAGAGAGCAGCACAGGAAATGCACAGCTGGACGACGTATACAGAAAGCACAGGTATGTCAAGACCCGTTATCCAAACAAACTGAATATTTGGGCATCGCGTGGTGCAGCTTGTAACTGATTGCTGAGCCGCCGTTTGCAGGAAAAATGCACGTTACGTTCTAATGAAAAGTTGATGCTCATGTTGAATATCTGTGCGTCTGTGAAGCGAGGAGCTGGCTTCGTACCAACGGGAGCTCGAGGTTTTGTCCCAGCAGTTCTCTCTGAAGTATCTGGAGAACGGACATCTGGTCCAGGCTCTGGATGCTGAGAGGAAGGCCTTGTGTCAGTGCCAGCAGGAAAACCAAGACCTGAGGACAAGAAACCAGGTGATACACACTCTTTAATACGTCATTTACATGTTCTTCTACACAGGTAATACCAGTAATACCAGAGGTGTGGACTCGAGTCACATGACTTGGACTCGAGTCAGACTCGCGACACAAATTTGATGACTTTTGACTCGACTTGACAAAATCATAAAAGATTTGCAACTTGACTTGGACTTTAACACTAAAGACTTGTTACTTCACTTGGACTTGAGCCTTTTGACTTTTGAATAATTGAAACCTTCCCCGCCCAAGCCCAAAGATTAAAAAGTATGTTATTTAAAAAGTGTGTGCATAAAGACGATCTGACCGGTACCGGAGGTAACTCAGACAGCGTCAGAGATGTTGGGTTTATTTACTTTTTGAGAGGTCGTTTATTGATGTGTTTGGGAAGAGGTTACTGAACTGAACTGATTCTTTTGTTGTTTATTGCTGAATCCCCGAAAATGAAAACTTTATTTTTGGTGAATATTATTGGGACTTGCATTTGATTATCTTACACTTAATTCCCCAGATCCACTTTGTTTGAACCAATCTGAAAGCAACCAATCAATTAACAGAAGAAAACCATGAAGAACTAACGTTACGTTACTGAGCGCCAGTTACTCTGTTGTTAAAATTGGTGAAGAGCACATTATGACTTGTTTAGGACTCGAAACTCAAAGTTTAGGACTTGGGACTTGCCTGTCTTGACTTCAGTGCAAAAAACTTGAGACTGACTTGTGACTTGCAAAGCAATGACTTGGTCCTACTTCTGGTTAGTACCCACAGTTATCCAGCGTGTAAAAACTACTCTCCGTGTCGTCATTTAAACCCCTCATATGTTTGTTTTTTATATTATCACAGTATCTTTCAAATCATTCAGAATGTTTTTGTTTGTAGAAATATTAGACAATCCGGGTGGAAATTTGTGTTTTTAAAAACAGTGTCGATAAGTAAGAAGCCTCATTGTTGTATTGTTTCTGACTTAAGGAGTTGAGCGGTCACCTTGCAGCAGAGATCACCAGACTTTGTTCTCTGGCGAAGCAGGACGCCCTGCCGTTCAGTCAGGGGATGGACGTGTACGAAATGGAGGTGAGTCTTCTTCTACGTCTTGCCCTCGGCTTTTGGGGTGAACTGTCCCTTTAAACTTATAACAGTATTTCCACAGTGTGCTAATTCTACTTAAGCAAAGGATCTGAATACTTATTCCAACACAGATAATTACAGAAATAAAGTTAAAATCTTCTTAACAAATGAACACTTTTAATTTTTATATGAGGAATATGATAATTGCCATTAGAACAACATTAAGCCCAACTTCTCTGGAAAGGGAACAGAACAGCAAAGTAATAATTGAGTGAAAATCCTCCAACATGATGATGTTTGTTTACTGAACCAGTCCAGAAATGTGTCGCTACGCCTTGTGTTCATTGTCAATAATTGCAATCACAACAGCTATAAAGATTGAAAGTGATCTGAATGGAGAGGTGGGATGCTTTCACTTTCTTTTATGGTCCTCAAGATTAGTTTACATGAAGTACTGAACACCATCAACCCTCTCACAATGGTCATATGTGTGACTTCAATGTGGAGAAGTTCTTTACCTCAACCTTTTCTGAATATATGAAGCTGATTATTTGAAGTTTTCATCTCAGATTACCCTGCGAGTGAAGGAGTCTGAGGTTCAGTGTCTGAAGCAGGAGATCACATCTCTGAGGGACGACCTGCAGTCAGCACAGAGGGTGAGAGTCACACCTGTACAACAGCTGGAATAATAAGTAAAAATCAAAGAGAAGGAGTGAAGCTGACGTCTGTCACATTACAGGAGAAGAGGAACGCGACAAAGAAGTACAAGGACATGTACACCGAGCTGAGCATCACGAGGGCCAAAACAGAGAGAGAGATGGACGAGCTGAGAGAGAACCTGAGGCTGGCTCATCACGCTCTGGACCAGACTTCACCCTGAAAGTGTCTGTTTTTACAATAGCAACATTACATTTGTCTTCACTGTAACGTGTAGTATTCTTCCAGCTTTACCGACACAAAATTGTATTTAAAACGTATTATTTAATAAATCTAGGAACTCTTTTACACAATCTCCCTTCACACTCCTTTGTGTTTTTAAAGATGTTTATATTGTCTGTCTATTGTGTCTCAATTGTTAACCTTTTGACACTTTATTATTTACTGTGATTCCTACTGCAATGGTCCTGTGAAACTGCAAGTTATTTTTTATATTTCCCAAATATTATCATAAAAAAGCAACTATGTTGTGCGTTATGTATATATTTTATCTGTACTGCCATTTCGTAAGTGTAATACTTTAACCTGATGTGTGTATGTTGTTCTCACTTTGATATCCTCTGCTGTACGTGTCGTCGTTAAACTGGTATTAAACTAAGTATTGTTTTTTAATCAAATCATTTAAATTAAGTACATTTTTAAACATTTCTTGCAGGTAACTTTGCTGGCAGATATACTCTGTCATACACAAACTGTAATTTATATTTGTTCACTGCAGTATTAAAGGTTTTATTAATTAAATGAAATTGGCAGATTAAACCTATACAGTGTTGTTGTCTCTGTGCGGTTTCCAGGTTGAAATCTGGGGCCACCTTTTATTTTATTTTTTTTATTATAATAGTAAACTTTATACAGCACAATTCATGCTTAAAGTCCAACACAAAGTGCTTAACGTAAAAGCAGATGATCATCACATTTATGATAAAACAAGGAAAATTAAAGTGTCAGTTTGTACATGAATGATAAAAACTCAGCTACAGTCATTTTATTTTTGATATGTTGTGAAGATGCTGCAAAATAATAATCAGGCTATCTTTGACAGTATTTCAGCACTATTTCTGGAGGAAGAAGAAGAGCGTCAATTTACTCTGAAAAAGAAAGTTATGTTCCGAGTGAATATTTCAAAATAAAAGCCCTAATATTGTGGGAAAAAAAATAATGAATGAAAAAAATAGACGAGAATAAGAGAAGAATAAGAACAAAGTAAGCAATAAACATCTATTTTGTAAACTTTAGTGTGGAGTACTGCTGTATGATATGGAGGACGGAACCTGCCAAAATCAGAAATAAATAAATGACCTGATGAATAAATATGTTATTAAATGTAGCAAAAATAATATTAAAAATAAATGTAGTCATTAATTAATTGATAACATTTGACATAAATTGATAATTCTGTTTTAATTTGCTTCTTTAATTATTTATCTTATCTTATCTTTTATCTTTATTTTATTTTATTTTATTTGACATACCGTAACCACTTTTTTAAATTGTATTTATTTATTTATTTATATATTTATGGAGTATTTTTGTTTATTTATTTTTGATTATGGCAGGTTCCATTTTCCACAGTCAGCTGGGTTGAGGGCCATATTTTGAACTTTTTTTATTTTATTCATTTATTTTTCATTTTATTTTAATTTATTTTATTTTATTTTCCATATCTTAACCACTTTTATTTATTTATTTATTTATTTAATCATTTATTTATTTATTTAGATATTTATTCATTAATTTTTGCCATATTTTAAAGTGCATGGCTTCCTGGGGTCTTTTACTCTGAAATCCCCCAGTGTTCTCTTCCGGTGTCATGCTGGTTGTGTCGCGTGACTTGACCACAGCAGAGAAGATGGTCTCCATGATGACAACTTTAAAATACCAACAGTAGCCAGAAGGGTTGTAAACTGCCTCACAGCGAATCACTCAACAAAAAACATGTTCGTCTCTCTTTGTTATCGCGTCGAGTGTCGTCGGCTACATGTTGAGTTATCTTAGCGAGCTAAACGTTTAGCTAAGCCAGCTAGCATGCTGTCTCTGCTATTGTTTACATCCAGTCCTGGTGATGGGCCCGGAGAGGTGTGTTAGCTAACCCGGCTACCAGACCTGTTAGAGGGGATAGGAGTCCTCCTGAAGACCGCTCTGTCTCTGTCTGGACCGGGGGTCGGCCATCAGTACTGCTGCCACCTCAGGGGGTAAGACCACCAGCATTTATACACTTTAAAACACAGACTGTAGGACACTTAATGTGAGTTAAATCTACTGTACATGTCTTTATAAACAGACAGGTTACATTTACCTTTTACATACAGGTCTACCTGTTAATATGTCATGTTAGAAAGCTCAGGTAAAGAGCCTGATTCTTAACAGCATATTCATTATTAATATATAATATAAATTAATTAATTAATAAATAAATAAATAAATTTAAAACACAGACTGTTGTACACTTAATGTGAGTTAAATCTACAGTACATGTCATTATAAACAGGCAGGTTACATTTACCTTTTACATACAGGCCTACCTGATAACATGTCATGTTAGAAACCTCAGGTAAAGATCCTGATTCTTAACAGCATATTAATGAATAATATATAATATAAATAAATAAATGAATAAATAAATTAGTTATTGTACACTTATTGTGAGTTAAATCTTCAGTACATGTCTTTATAAAACAGACAGGTTACATTTACCTTTTACATTACTCATGGAGTGGGCCTACCTGTTAATATGTCTTGTTAGAAAGCTCAGGTAAAGATCCTGATTCTTAACAGCATATTAATGAATAATATATCATATAAATAAATAAATAAATGAATAAATAAATAAATTATTGTACACTTATTGTGAGTTAAATCTTCAGTACATGTCATTATAAACAGACAGGTTACATTTACCTTTTACATTACTCATGGAGTGGGCCTACCTGTTAACATGTCATGTTAGAAAGCTCAGGTAAAGAGCCTGATTCTTAACAGCATATTAGTGGATAATATATATACAAATAAATAAATGAATAAATAAATACAATTTAAAAAAAGTGGTTAAAATATGGCAAGTAAAATTAAATTAAATTAAATTAAAAATAAATAACTAAAATAAAAAAAGTTCAAAATATGGCCCTCAACCCAGCTGACTGTGGACGTGGAGGACGGAATCCGCCAAAATAAATAAATAGATAAATACATATCTCATTAAATGTAGCAAAAATAATATTAGAAATAAATGTAACCATTAATTAATTGATAAAATGTGATAAAAATTGATATTTCTGTTTTAATTTGTTTCTTTATTTATTTATTTCCTTTGTATTAATTCCCTTATTTATTTACTCTTCTGTTTAATTTCCCTTTTATATATATATTTATATTTATATTTATATATATGTATATTTATATTTATATATGTATATGTATATTAATACATTTTTAAATGTATGTTTTTATTTTTGCATTTACTTTTATTTATTTAATTTTTTTACTGGGAACTGAAGCTGTTATCTATCATCATTGTCATTTTACTTCGCCGAACACTGGAGTTGCCGGTCTACCGCTGCCTCGATCGGTTATGCCTAGTTCACACTACACGACTTTAGCCCTGATATTCTGCTCTCTGACATTTTTTTTGGAAATCTCTGACAAAAGCCCCAGATCAGTGGCACATCGGCGCTCAAGCATCATGTGTGAACTGTTCAAAGAGCCAAGAGGCTCGCCAACGCCTCGCAGACACATTCCAGATATCTAGCATGATAAATATCTGGACCGGTCGGGGACTCTGGCCTCAAGCTACAATCAATGAGAGCACAAGACACGGGTTGAGGGGAAACCTAGAGGAGGAGGGGTCACCTGTAACAATAGGAACTTACTGTATGTGTTGCATTTGCAACACGGAGCAAAGTTGTTGTTGCTCTTAGAGGAATAAATAGTAGTAAAGAGTATGGAAACTAACAACAATATAAGCAACGACTTAAAGTCTCACAATTACCAGACAGCACTGTGTAGTGTGAACAGTACTGAGATCTGACCACTTTGAATGTCGTGTAGTGTGAACTTAGATTTAGCTTGTTCGTGTTATTGTGTGACTTCGGTTAGTTCGGATTCACCAAAGTCACACAATAACGCAAACAAACTAAGTGATCGAGGCAGCAATATACCAGCAACTCCTGTGTTCTGAGAGGTAAAATTACAGGTTTTTCAACGGAGTCTGGTGGCTTTGGTGAGAGCATAAATACAACAGGTTCAGTTCCCCGTCAGAAAGGGCTGTCTGACAGCGCTCAGAAGTGGTGAAAATATTATAAATATAGCGTACACTTAAACTGATATAAATTCTTTTAGGTGTCTAAAATGTGTTTTGCTGCCACAGAAGTACTTTGCTTTGCTCCCGTGCTGGTACTCCTGTCTGTTTCTCCAAACTCCATGTACTGTAGGTAATACACTGACTATAGAGAAGTACCTCATACAACCTCACTGAGAAACACCGCAACTATCCCTTTAAGCATTTTAAAGAAGTGGTAAGAAACAGGTATAAAATCTATATAATATAATGTTAATTTGTGTTTGTTGCAGTGATGGAAGTGTCCCCTCAGGATCCATCTCTCATGGCAATGGACCTGTCAAAGGGCTACTCAGTCAACCCCCTGACCCGCAGCCACACTGAAGCCATGGACCTGGCAAAGAAGCCCGAGTGGTACCACAGACGCCCGCCGAGCTGCAGCACCGAGATCAGCTCCTCGTTCAGATCCAGAGCCTCGTCCTCATACAGCTCACATCCTGACCCGGGTGCACCTGTCCACTGCAGAGACATGGAGCAGGGCCCTGAGTCTTTAGGTGGCTACATGAATTCAACACTAGCTCCCGGGTTGGATTTGTACCGCGACAGCAACCTGTGGCATCCGGGTTTCTACGGGCCCGACCAAACTGGCAGTCCGGTTCTCGAAAGCAGCGGTGTAGAGGAGAGCGACAGCAACAGCGGCTCTGATGTTATTTTCCTTGTGTCCTCCGCTAAGGAGCCGCTCTTATGCAGTTCTTTCATCCAGGACAGCGTGAGGCACATCGTGGAGCCTCTGTCCCCCGCCGTGTCCTCACTGGATGAAGGGAGAGGCTGCTATCACCTACCTCAGCCTCTGAGCTCACCCAGTCCTGACAGCTCGTACTCAGAGGACTCGTCAGACAGCTCATTGGACATTCCTGTACATCACACCAGACCCGTAGTCCTCCTGTCGGACCTAAGCGCTGTTTACGGCAACCCTGCTGAATCTCCCGTAGATATTTCAAGCGATGACAGCGACGTTATCGAAGTTTCAGTCACAAACGAAAAGACGAAAACCTTTTCTTGCAAGAAGAGTGTTTCTTGTAAGAAGAGTGTGGCGAGAGAAACTCCTCCTCAGAGCGACGATGAAAAAGCTCCGCGTAGAAAAGTTCGACGCAGCCCCAGAATCAGGAAACCTGTGTCTGAAATTCCTCAATATACCTGCAGCGGGTCTCGGCACAGTTTGAGGAGACGAGCTAAAAACGACGCGGTGGGTATTTACAACGAAAATTGTGATTCAGATGACATGATGGAGTACGCGGTGAGGTTGTTCAGCTCAGGCGCAGACGAGTCGGCTTCGCAGCCAAACTTGTCACAAAGAGTGAGCAGTAATTCAGAGGAGTCTGATGAGGACGTTCGGACAGATAGGAAGTCACCGCAGAGAGAGTCGCATGAGCAGCAGCCTCGCTGCAAAAAAGTGTCGCCCGCGAAAAGCATCAATGGTAAACGAAAGAAGCCCCCCACCCTTCCTAAAACTAAAAGGTTAAGAACTAAACAGAACCAAAACTGCAGGGTCGCACCGGAGCAGCATGAAGGGAAAACAAACAAAAAAACTGTTGCAAGACGGAAGAAAAAAGCTCGCCAACACACCGGACCTGCTGCTCTGTTTTCTCCCAGAGAGCCAGAAATCAATCTGAAATATACAAATTTAAAAGGGGAAAAAAAGAACAAAAAAGTGGGAAACTTTTGCCCTTTTGTTCACATGAAGAAGAGGACGTGCACTGTTGTGAACTATCAGGAGGACGAGGAGACAGTCAGGAGCAGCAGAGGACAGCAACAGAAAGCCACCAGGTCTCTGTCGGGGTTTGTCCCCAATACGTCCTGTTTCCAGTTGGGTCGCTTCAGCCCGGAGAGCAGTTGTCATGCGTCGCTGTTGTGCTGCCTGTGCGGTCAGACGGCCAACGCCGTGGGCCTCGGGGACCTTCACGGCCCGTATTACCCCACCAACCCGTCTCTGTACAAGACTGAGCAGAAAGAGGAAGAACAATCAGTCGTCAGTAGACGTTCAGTAAATTCCTCAGATGGTTGTGACGGTCACGACTGCGTTGCTGTCAAAAGTTTGCTCAAGAGCGACGACCACTCTCTCCCAAAGGTACCGCTTCGTCTGGACGAGGGCTGGATCCACGAGGACTGCGGTATCTGGTCCACCGGCGTCTTCCTGGTCAGAGGGAAGCTGTACGGGTTAGAGGAGGCGGCCCGGGTCGCACAAGAAACAGTGAGTAACGTCTTAACTCTCTGTGGACTTGTATCATGATTATGTATGTGTGATCATTTTAGAGCTGCAACAATTATTTGATCAATCGATTAGTTGTCTACTAAGTTGACAACGCGTTATTATCGCTATGACAGCCCTACTATTCTTTAATGAAACATTACACATTTAAGTTTTGTGCTACATGTGGAAAGATTTCTGTCTGATCTAATGTTGCATTGAATATCAATATTAATATTGTTTTGTGATAAAAATGCTTTTTTTTCTTTTCAGACATGTTCAGCGTGCCAACAAACGGGTGCAATAATGGGATGTTTCCAGAAGGGCTGTCCCAGAAATTATCACTACAAATGTGCCATTCAGTCAGGTACAGTATGACACGTAGATAGTGTAGTAGATATGAGAAAGTATGTAAGCTCTTATCTTGTGCTTTTTGTGTGTTTGTTTCCTAAAATCTCCGCCCGCCTGTTTGAACTGTGAACACGATGAGAGCTTGAGTCACTTTTCTTCGCGTGGGAAGGCTGTCGTTGTCACTCGGCCTGAATAATCTTTAAGGATATAAAAGCTTATTTTTCTGTGTTTGTGTTTTTCAGGCTGTGTCTTAAAAGAGGACAACTTCTCCATTAGATGTCCAGAGCACAAGGTGAGTTCTAACCTCGTTAGTGAGAGCTTTTCAGTCTCTCTGTTGTCCAAAGTCTTTGATTCAATGAGGTGTGGGGAGCTGCAGGGCCTCTAGGGGTCACTAGTGTTTTCTGTATTGTTTCTAAATACTTCATCCTGCATACTTACTGTATGAGGAGTGTGGTAAATGACATGTGAGTATGCAAATGTAGTGAAAGATCCAAACTTTGTTAAACAATTAAACAACAAAGTGAGATTTACTGCAAATTAATATTGATATTTGTAAAATAAAATATGTGTAATAGTGTCAAATCAAGTGCACTGTATAGAAACCATGTGTCCATTGTGGTCTGAGGTTTGTTTTATGGTATTTGCTAGACCCCCTAAACATAAATACAGTACAATACACTGCCCTACAAAGACAACACACAACGACACAATTGGGTTAAGACCAGAATCTGACTTCTTGTTTTTTATGGAAAATTATTCTGCCACAGAAATGTATAATAAAATAGCAAAAAAATAGCTTTTTAAATTTAGAGTAACTAGTTTTTAGCTACACTTTGGACTAGTGGATTTCAGGTGATTTGCTGCAGCCTTTAAATCACATATTTAAATGTACTAAATGGTAAATTAATAAATATTAATAGTAGAGATACAGACAGACAGTAGCAGAACAGAGATACATTTAATTCCTATAAACTATAGACTGTAAATAATCAAAATGAAATGCCAATCAAATGTATTTAAATAAGCAAACTAGTTAAAATAGAGCACATCTGCTTGTAGATGCTGTGTTCTGCCTTTTCATTCGTGAAGATTATGCAACGGGAAAGTGCAGCATTTGCATTTTGTAGGTATCATGTAGGTTCAAATAATCAATCATAATCTGTTTATCCGTTTGTCAGCTACACTTTTGACTGAGCTGCTGTCTCAGTTGTCTCAAAACTATTTTTGGTGGGTTTATTTATGTGTTTTATTATTTTTTTTGTATCCAACAGAACAAACTGTTCACAAGTGTAGCCAGACAACGCAGGAGATGACGCGGAAGACATTTGGGGGCACTGGAGGTATGTAATATAGAAACTATTGTGGAGCTGCAACAATCAGTCGATTAATCGGTCGGAGAAAATTAAACCGCAACTATTTTGATAATCGATTAATCATTGGTGAGGGTTACAGCTTCTCAAATGTGAGACATATTGAGTCAGCTGTTACACCTGCACACTACACGTTGAGAGCAAGCCCACAGGAAGAGCGCCGGGCTTTGAGGCAAATTTTCTAAGCGGGCAAACGGCGGTACTACAACTTCTGTGTCCATCGCGTGATGCCATTGGGGCCAAAAATACTTTTTCCCATAGACTTACATTGGGAAAGAGACGTCTGTTTGTAATATATATATTGCAAACTGCAGTTCTACTCGTTTGTAATTGGAAAACTTAGAAATGTATAAGAATAAAATCATCTTATGTCCAGAAATACATTTCTTCATCTTTCATGTCATTTTAATGTCATTTTGTTTTCCCAGAATGATCTCCTCAGGGTGCGACGTGATCTGCCTGATTTCACCTCGGCTGTTTTATAACACTAATTAACGTGAGCGTGTGTCAGTGGGAAAACTTTCTGGTAAGATTTCACTCAAAGACGGATCAACCAGGGGCCACTTTTAGGGTTTTTATAAGATGTGTCTTTGTTTTGTTTAGTCTCTTTAACGCAGGCAGTTGGACTAGATGGTGTGTGTGTGTCTGTGTGTGTGTGCGTGTGTCTGTGTGTGTGTGTGTGTGTGTGTGTGAAAGGATATTTATTCCTCTTCTTAAAGATCCACACGGGGACTAGCCATGTCACAAATACAGTTTATTATTTGAACATAATAATTATATTAGAGTTTAATGAGCTTTATTGATTTTGTTGTATAGAATATGACATCTTTATATCAGGCCTCTTCTTTTCTTTCTACAGTTTTTTGTACTACTTTTTTTATTACTGTTCGTGCTTCAGTCATCACATAACAAACCCTTATTTATTTCCATAAAGCTGCATGCACAGTTGATGTTGCTACCATGCACTTTATCGGTTGTTATTTATGTCTATTTGTAGACTTTGTTCTTCCTTTTTTACTAATATTATTTAAATTCAATGTTAAGCTGCACTAAACAAGATTTATATATATAAATATGAAATTTCTGTTTAAAGCTGAAGTAGGGCTCCTGTCGCCTCTTAACTGTGACCACAAACTGTACGTTCATCATATTTAAGCACATTTATTTCTGGTGTCAGGTTTGGATGCTTCTATGATTATCATCAAATTTAAGATTAATAAACTGAAAACGATGCGTTCACTGTTCAACGGTCGAGTTGGTAAATTCTTCTCTTATTGTTCTGTTACTGGACTTCAGAAAGTTTAAAGTTAAAGGGTCAGTTCAACAAAATCACAAAAAATGACTTTTGAAGTGGTCTAACTCAGATTGATAAAGTTATTAGAGCTGAATTAGTTCACAGAAAATTATTCAACAACTGTTTTAATTATTATTTTGTTAATTATTATTATTTTTATTTTTTTTCAAAAATGGCAAAACAAATATGAATTCAATTCTGCTGTTCTCTGTATTATATCATTGTACATGTAACATTTAGAGGTTGTAGACTGTTGGTCAGACCAAACAAACTATTTGAATAACATTTTGGGCACCTAGGAACTACAGTTCCCATATTTCTTTGGGCTTTGGGGGATGTAAACAGGAAGTTTATGCATTTTTTTAAGCCTATATATGTTTACATTTTGGCAAGTGTGCACCATTAAAAATATGCCGAAATACTGATGAAAAATTAAAAATATATATTAGCTATTAGTAGTTCCTGTTTTCAGTGTGCCCATGGATGTACAGACAACTATTGCTAGATTACTTTGATATTTAAGAAAACTTAAAAACGTGCTGATTCTCAGGCAAGTTCTGAGCGTCTTTTTTTCTAAGCGCATTAATCAACATTTATTTGACCAAATGTAAAATAAACAGTGAAAATTCTCCACGCTGAGGTCTGTAGATAATCCTCATTAAATCAAATTGTACATAATGTACATAACTTGATAAAATACCACAGGAATATGTTTTTTTTTTTGTGATTTGGATGAATTGAATCTTTAATATATTTCAGCTGCCATGTAGAGCTGAAGTCGCCTAGTGCAGCTTTAATTATCCACCTGTGTATGAGCTTTTGTATTTCAGTTCACATGATATGACCGATGACAAACATCAGTTCAAACATTCATTGTTTAAAAACAGAGGTTTTTTAAGTACATTGTCAATTTGTTTTCATGCCTTCACTTTTTATTATTTGAGGAATAAAAAGATAATTCATGTTATTTAATAAAAAGTCAATAAAACTGAACCCTTGTCTTTCTCTATCTTGAAACTGACAAATCGATTTGGAAACACTGATTTGTGCGGTGTTTGTTTTGTAAATGTTGTATGTGCAGAAACTGCTGCTCCTACACAGGAACAAAATGTTCTTGCTGCTGCGAGAAGTGAAGTGTGTCTGGGTTTTGGCAAGTCACCAAATATCTGAAGGGTTTTTTTTCTCAAAGTTTATATCTTTCTGTTTCTTAAGAAGTGAAGATGTCTGCCAGATTTGTGTGATAACAAGCAGAGTTACTTTTCTGAAGAAAATATTTCAAACCGATATTTAAATCCCACAAGTTATGCAGTTATTATTATCATGGTTATAATCAGTTCTGATTAAAACTCTCCCTCGTTGACACAGTTTGTTTTCGATGATGGATGTATTGCACATTTTCTTTTCATGATAACCAGGGATATTTGAAAATGAAAAAAAAAGAAAGATATAAGATTTATGATGGATGACCTACATTTTGCAATGTGGGTTTGAACATTTATAGTCCAAAAATAAATAAATCTGTGGAAAAAAAAGCATCTGATTAGAATTCTGAAGGTGTCAATTATGATATTTCATTAATTAATGATAATCCTATTAATATATGAAATCTGTTAGCTTCTTGGTGTAACTGACAGAAACATGAACAGCCTCAAAATAAATTGATAAAACGGATGAAAATGTATCATTTGCGACAGTAAATGTTTACTTTTCTTAATTTTCTTCAGGATTTACTGAATGTGCAACTACAATATTTACAACTTTATAGCCTCTTTAAATTGATTGATTGATTCTTTAGATTGATATCACTCATGTCGGTACGTTAAATTAGTGTTTCTATAACTACAGTCACTTTTAAACAGGTACACAAAATTACATCTAGTGGTTAAGGTTTTAATCCGTAACATGTTTATTTTTTTATGGTTTTCATCACTTGTTCTTACTAAATGTCTTTACAGCAACATAACAATAACGTTCATTTTAGACATTTTCCTGTTTTAATTTCTATAATATTTTTAAGACATTTAAATACATTTTCATCAAGATTTGTACATCATTGTGAATATTGATGTAAAAACATTTTCTAAAAATAGGGGATGTCATGATTTTCTCTACACCCTGAAACATTTAGACAGTTACCAGAGATGTCAGTCTTCATACACAAAAAAATATAATATATGTTGTGTTTTATGACCGATATTGTAATTCTAATGTCTAATGACATGTTGCAGAAATTACATTTTTGATAATATGTCAGATAAATGGCAGCTGAGGTCTGCTATTTTAACTCTTAGCATCTATTGAGACTACAGTTGTGGAACATAGTGAGACCATAAACTCTTGTTTACAATGTTTACTGAGGTAATAAATCAAGTGAGAAGTAGGCTCATTTTCTCATAGACTTCTATACAATCAGACTTCTTTTTGCAACCAGAAGAGTCGCCCCCTGCTGGCCGTTAGAAAGAATGCAAGTTTAAGGCACTTCAGCATTGGCTTCACTTTAATTTAGTTAATGTATTACTTATACTATATTATATATTGATTACTGTACTATAATACATATTATGTTATACAATGAATCAGATTACACCACTGTCACTTTTACCTTATAACTTTGTCTTTAATTGCTCTTGTATAGCTTCTATTTTTACTTTTATTTTAGTTGTATTATATTTTTTATATTTTATATATATTTATTATATTATTTATATATGTTATTATTCATATCTATATTATATTATTGATTATTATTATATATTATTTATATACATATATTATATTATTTATTATATTATTGATTATTATTATATATTATTTATATATATATTATTTATATATATTTATTATTTTATTATTATTATATTATTTTATATTTTTTATTATATTTTTTATTTATTTGTTTTTTTTCTATTTATCTGTATTTCAATAAAAGCTTATCTTATCTAGAACTAACACTTGAGACTGGAGTGGGAGTAGAGCGATTCACCTGTCCATGCCCAGGGGAGGAGTTTAGAGAAGGTGGAGGTTATATATATATAATGGCAGGGTGTGATCTGTTCACTTCCTTTGTCTGTGGCCACACCAGTTAATTTGTTTGGACAAATCCCAGTTTGTCTCACACCGTTCTCCCACACCAGTAAGTTTGGTAATAAAAATTCTGCCATTTTGTTGACGTATCGAGTCCTAATTTAATGTTTGTATCTGAATTATGAACCGATCATGATATATTGTTTTGTAGGATCCTGATGGAGAAACTTAAAGGATTCCTTCTTTAAGAAGTGGATGCATGAATAATGTAAGATAATGTATGTACCTTTTTTGTTTATTATTCTTAGTTATGGTATACATGGCAATATATCTAAGTTTGTTTATTGTACAGAAAAAAACATCCATTCCCCCTCATGCAATAAATGGTTAAATGGCTCTTGGATCCTTGTGTTTAATGTGCACACCAGATAGAAGCTCTATGACCAGTCAACTTTATACTCCCTAATCAGGCAATAATAATCTAACCTGAGTTCAGATAATAGTCTTTTTTGATGAATTAATGCAGAAATATTGGATCTTATGATGAAACATAATGTATAAAATCAAAATTTATCCTTATTTTGTTTTTTTCCTCAAAGGCGAAACACAGGATATATGATTTAAAGAGCATTAACTGTTGAACAGCTGAACACCTGAGCTGCTGCAGAACAGTTTATATCTAAGTATTTTCAGTCAGACTTTCACACTGAGCTCTGCTTTTGGAGTCAACAACGTATGTGTTAAAATCTATCTCTGGAAACATTTCACAGCTCTTCTTCAGCAGCACATGGAAGATGTGTTCTCACCTTGTTGCACTCAGAATAGACCCGCTGCTCTCACCTGCTGAAATAACCTCAAGCCACCATGTTGGCATGTTTTTAAATGTGTTTCAGCAGCTGTTGTTTCATCCCAGCTTCTACTTTAAGATGATAAACTTTTAATTTGATGGTCTTTCTGGGGAAACCATGCTAAATAGGGAAGTTGGTGAAAACTATAATGTTTGATTTGTTTTGATCTGGTGCAACACATTTCTTCTGTATATGAGGTTAATGTTTTCTTCTTTATGCTTCCTGATGAATAAATGTAGCCTTATAAACTAAATTAGCTAAAACACACAGAATAGTCCTACAGCTAATGAGTCAGTGTGCTACATGCTCACATTGACACAATGACTAACATGCTGCTGTTTAGCAGGTATAATGTTTACCATTTTCACCATTCTAGTTCAGTGTGTTGTCATGGTAACATTTGCTAATTGGCAGTAAACAAAAAGTACAGCTGATAAGATAAGATAAGATGAACCTTTATTAATCCCCAGGGGGAAATTCAGGTGTCAAAGCAGCAAAGCGCAGATACAGAGGTACAGATGTACAAAAAGATTATACAGCAATAAATAGAAATACAGAATATACATAGTGAATGAACATAGTGAATGGACAAAGCGTGTGCCGTCCGTCAATAAAATAATGTAGTGTACAATAAATAGATGTAATATGTGCATTCTATAAAATGGTATATGGGATGTAGTTTAAAGAAAGTTTAAAGTGCACCAGTGGTTAGGAGAGGTGGTTGCATATAGTGCGTGTTTTAAGTTTTAGGTAGTGCAGGCTGATGGGAATGACGTTAGTTTTGCAGGTATTTGGTCATAAAACAAAGTAATGGACAACTTTAATTTTTAACCTGATAATGGTGCTAGATGAAAAGTTAAATGACAATGAAGTTATTATAATTCATCCTGATGGGATATGAAGGTCTCAAACAATTTTTTCCAAAAAATCAGAGGATCACCAACGTCGGTACAATTCATCCTCTGGGGATATGAATGTTTATTTACATTTTTTTATTTCAGTTTATTTAATAAGTTATTTCAGTATGGACTAAAGTGGTCCTCCAATAGAGTGAACAGACCAACATTGCCATCCCTAGAGTCACGTACGCTGCTATCGTGGCTAAAAAAAAAAAATGTAATCCACCATGTAGGGAGGATGTACTTTTCAGGTTGCACCGTCATTAACATTTATTTTAACATTGTCATTTTGAGCATTTAAGCACTCTGATGTTAGTATTAGCAGCAGCTTTATTTAGCAATTGGTGCCAGTTTAGTTTATTACATTTATTCATCAGAGACCATAACAAGAAAACATGAATCTCATACAAAGAGAAGAGATATACCAGATTTAAGCTACAAGGTAATTTCCATATGTCACTGGATAATCAGCAAATGTGAGCATGCTATACACTAAATTAAGATGGTAACATTATAAACATTGCCATTCAGGTTAACTGGCGTTACCATTTAGCGAGCATGTCTGTCTGGGTTTATTCTGAAATGGACGTATACTTCTAAAACGTTATCTCAGCACAGTGTTTACGCCTGCAGCTTCAAATGAAATTTCTCCTTGTTTTTATTACTCCTCTTTTATTGCCTTTTTCCCCCTTTTTCCATTGTTCTCCTCCTCTTTACCAGTTCCCTTATCTTTTCTTATGTTCAGTTCTCAATGTCTGTCTCTTTACTTTCATATTACCATCCCTCGCCCGGGCTGCAGGCTTATCTCTGCTTTTAGGACTGACAGGATCACAGTCGCGTTCTATCTCTGCAGCACAGACCTGCTGCTTTAACACAAAATGCTGCTGCTGAAACAAGTGGTGGAAAGTAACCAAGTACATTTACTTAAGTACAATTTGAAAGTATGTGTACTTTACTTGAGCATTTTCACTTTATATAACTTCTACTCCACTACATCTCAGATGCAAATAGTGTAATATTTTACTTCACTACATTTATCTGTCAGCTATTTTTTCATCCCCTTCCTGTCCAGTGAAAACCAGGTATCTCCAGATGTGCTGATGTTGAATATTTGTGATAAACTGAAGGATGAAGTGTTCCTTCAATCCTCCTCCCTCTGAAGCTACATTAAACTCTTTAAAAAGCCTCTTGGATCAGCTGGAAAATGCATCATCACAAAGCTGAAAAAGGGCTGTTTTTATAACTTTTTAGAGATATATGGTTCTCACAGGACAGCGGACGCTACAAACATAATGATGATCTTATAGACCATGATGCATTGCTGGAGATTAAACTATCCAACAGGATATAGAGGAGTTGAAATGCAACATACACATTAATGCAACAGTAATATTAATCCAGAAACATCAGATAGAATAGGAAAATACTGACAGGGAACATTTTATTGAGTGCTTTTTACTTTAATTATTTTAAGTATATTATGCTGATAATACTTAGATACTTTTACTTAAGTTTGAATGCCGGACTTTTACTTGAAGTGGAGTATTTTCACTGAATGGTATTAGCACTTTTACTTAAGCAAAGGATCTGAATACTTCTTCCACCACTGAAGGAAACTGACAAACATTAAGACCTTTATTTAACTAGGAAGTCACATAGTGATTAAAACCTCTTTTACAAACATGAAAATAAGATGTAGTTTTCTGCTGTGAGCCGTGTTTTGATGCGTAATCAGCAGAACATAGAGAACAGGAAGAACATGCCGTGTCTGGAGAACATTCAGTTCACGCTGTTGATCAAATTCTGCATCATGTTTGTAAGCTCACATAGATCATCATGATTTATGGCCTCGTGCTGTGTCGGCAGTAAAAATCGTTTTAACAGCACAACTCCAGAGTCAGTTTGCCAACATGTTATTATCAGTGGTGGAAGAAGTATTCAGATATTTTACTTGAGGAAACGTAGTACCAGAGTGTAGAAATCCTCAAAAAAGTCCTGCATTCAAAATCATAACAGAGTATTTTTACACTGTAGTATTACAATTGTTACTTAAGTCAAAGATCTGAGTCTTTCTTCCACCTCTGAACATCAGTCACAGAAACCGATGAACCAGATGAACATTCATTGTATTTACTCTTCCGTCTGCCTTCTTGCTGGTGGTGAATATGTAAACACGGTGGTGGGAGAAACACTGAGATCAGTGAGTGCAGCTGTAATTGCTATGCTGAACATGCAGTGATGCTCAGCTGCACTTAGCTGTTTTTCGCCCCTTTGGGTCCTTTATATCGGAGCAGACTTGAGTTTATTTTGTTGAACTGACACTGGAAGGACTAATTTCATCTTTCTCTTTCGTGTCTGTATATAAAAACACTGAGGTGTGACGTGCACATCTGCTGCTCTGCTGAGTAAGAAACAAGTTTTTTTAGCCTCAGATCTGCTGTTGAAGTATGTTTGCTTTTTTAACTGTAACATTAAATAGGATTCAGTACCTCTTGGGCGTGTTATGTAATTCAGCTTCCAGTGAGGTTTTTGGAGGCAGACGCTGCTCATTACAGCCGAGCTAGAAACATGCCCCTGTGGCTTTACAGCTTCGTGGGCCATTGTGAGTTTATTAGAGCATAATTATGTGACCGACATACAGACAAACCTTGATCTAAAGCCCAAAATAATCAGAGTTTTAGTCTGTTTTCATTCTGTTTCAAATGAAGATGCTGAAGCAAGAATGTACATTTCTGAGTTTTGGCTTTAAATCTGCAGTTTGATCAATTAAAATTAGATGTTGGTATTGACTATAATGAGGAAAATGTGCTTAGATTATTGAAAGTAAAAGTACTCAATACATAAAAATGTCCCTTGTAACTGTTATACTATTATTTATTATATCAATAGATTATTATTATTATTCATGCATTAATGTAAAAGCAGGATTTTACTCTACTACTGGTTGAGTTGGAGCTCATTTTGAAATTGGCTACCATATTATGACTTTTTATGACCTTTTTTTTATCACATAATATACCATGACTGTTTATGACATACTTAACTATGACATATTTGTAAAGAATATTATGGCATACTATACTGTAACTTTTTATGACATTTTTTGACATACTATACTATGACATTTTCATGACATTATTTATGATATACTATACGATGACTTTTTTATTTTTTCGACATATTGCAGTATGTCTTTCTTAATTTTTTTTCGACATACTATACTATGACTTTTAAAAAAAATGTCAACATACTATACTGTGACCTTTTTAGACTAGCTGTACTATGACGTTTTCTATTTTTCGACTTATTATACTATGACATTGTCTTAATTTTTTTTCGACATACTATACTATGACTTTTTAAAAATAATTTCAACATACTCTACTTTTAATTTTTTCGACATACTATACAATGACTTTTTTAAAATGTTTCGCCTTACTATACTTTGACTTTTTACATTTTTTCGACATAATATACTATGACTTTTATTCGACATACTATATGAGTTTTTTTTTTTTAAATACTCAACTATGACTTTTTTGCATTTTTTTCCAACATATTGTAGTATGCTTTTCTTAATTTTTTTACGACAATACAATGATTTTTTTTAATTTTTTCGACATAATATACTATGATTTTTTTTCGACTAACTATACTATGACTTTTTTTTTTTTAAACAAATTCGAAATACTGTACTATGACTTTTCTATTTTTTCAACATTGTATACTATGACTGTGTTTATTTTTTTCATCATACTATGACTTTTTTTCAACATACTATACTATAACTTTTTTTCACTATAGTCATATTATAGTATATTGGAAAAAAAAATCATAGTCTTATTAATTGAAAAAAGTCATAGTATAGTATGTCGGAAAAATAAGTCATAGTATAATATATCGAAAAATTCATAATATAGTATTTTGAAAAAAAGTCTATACAAATGCACAGTTTAGTATGTGAAAAAAAAGTCATCCTAAGGGACGTCGAAAAAAATGCATAGTATAGTCTGTCTATAAAATTAAAAAAGTCAAATTATAGTTTTTCGGAAAAATTAAATAAGTCATAGTATAGTATGTCGAAAAAAGGTCATAGTACAATATGTTGATTTTTTTTTTAAAGGTCATAGTTTAGGGTGTCGAAAAAAAGTCATATTATAGCATGTCAAAAATGTTTTAAAAAGTCATAGTATAGTTTGTCGAAAAAATAAGTCATAGTATAATATGTCCAAAAAAAACATAGTATAGTATGTCAATTTAAAAAAAAAAAAGTCATAAAGTATGTCAAAGAAAAAGTCATAGTACAGGATGTCGAAGAAAATTCATGATATAGTATTTTGAAAAAAAAGTCATAGTATAGTGTTTAAAAAAAGTCATAGTACAGTATGTCGAAAAAATAAAAGTGATAGTGTAGTATGTTGAAAAAGTAAAAAAAAGTGATAGTATAATATGTCGAAAAAAAAGTCAGTGTCGAAAAATAAAGTCATAGTATAGTATGTTGAGAAAAAAGTCATTGTACAGCCGAAAAAATATTTTTAAAAGTCATAGTGAAGGGTGTAGAAAAAAAATGCAAAAAGTTATAGTATAGTATGTCGAAAAAATAAATAAAGTCATAGTATAGAATGTCGAAAAAAAGTCATAGTACAGGATGTCAAAGAAACTTCATAGAATAGTATGTTGAAAAAATTTGAAGTCATAGCATAGTATTTCGAAAAAAGTCATACTATAGTACGTCGAAAAAAATAACTCATAGTTTATGTAAGAAAAAAAGTCAGTATTGTATGTTGAAAAAAGTCCAAAAAAGGTCATAGTTTAGTATGTCGAAAAGAGTCAAAAAAAGTCATAATACAGTATGTTGAAAAAAAAAAGAAATGTCAAACTATTCCTTTATTTTAAAAAAGAACAGGGTCCACTTTTAATTCTCGAGGTGTTTATTCCAACAAATGTTCACCACAGTAATAACTTCATGCAATACTTCTGAAAAACACAAAAGAGATTTCTGAAACATTTTAATTCTGAAATGTTTAAAACATTCGTCCATCTTGTCTCACATTTTCAGGGTTTAACTACTTTATTAAACAGCAAAAAACTGGAATAAAAAGTTGAGAGGGCAGGTAGTATCCCCAAATACTTCATTTATTTTATTTAATATTTACTTTATTTAATTTTATTATCAATCAGCATATTCATTGTTAAGATCCTGCCTATTTTTCAGAAAAAGGTCCAAATTTATCACTTGTTAGATAGTTACAGTATGTTACAGTATGTTACCTGCTCAATGAAAGGTACAATTTGCATTTTCTTTATCAACCATGCAAATTGAAAAAATGTGGATTATTCACAATACTTTCGTATTTGTTTCTGCCATTTGTCAAATAGGTGATTATTGTGTGATTTTTTTACCTTCAAGGAAATGGGCTGCAGCCGTATTCAGGGTAAGAAGATACCCAATTAACAGTTGATTGTGAGGTGAGTTTTCAGCCGCTCATATTGTTGGTTGCTACTGTACAAGTGGGTTTAGGCATCACAGGCGAGAAAAAACAGTCTTCTTACATTTTTATGGGAGATCACAACAACATGATGAATATTTAGAGAAAAATTCAAGTTTGTGAAAGCCACCTGCTTCTATTCAAATTTCTCTGATAAAACAAATCATAAATATATGCATCTGATATAAATAAATAATTTAACTCCAAATAAAAAAAGAATATACTAAGAAGAAACACTTTACGGAAACATATCTACCAAACATGAAAATGGTACACTACAATAAACACACAACAGTACCATCAACAAATCATCTTGAAAGCCGATCACATCTTTTTCCTCAGGTTATTTTTTGCAGCGACTGGATCATTCCAGACATCTGAACATATTGCTTGTGGATTATGCATGTTTATGTTTGATTTTTTCTTCACAGGTCGTCCAGTGAGTTCATTTCAGTATCTGAAGTATAAACCACACACACAGGAGGTTTATGATTTTCTCGCTGCTCATTTCCTCAGAGCTCGTCTTCATCGGAAATGAGTAAATCCGCAGTGAAGCTACAACGTATATCAGACTGTTGATCCTGACGCTAAGCACCAGTCGCCACACTTTTCTCCTTCTTCCTCTGGGAAATCTTCATCTTCAGCTCACGCCGGCCTCACGTGTGTGAGCAGGCAGCCTGAAACGCAGCGTCAGCCACCTCTACACGCATATCTCGATGGGGGTCGCCACCAGCATGCGTCCTCTTTCGTTGTTTTCTCTGTTGACCCGCTCGTAGCTGCCGGTGGAGGACGGCGAGCTGTTTGTTGACATGGAGGAGTAGTGGGTGTCCATCAAGATGCTCCCCTTCGCCACCACGCAAGCAGGCGACAAGCTCTGCTGCTTCAGTCTGTCCACTAATACGTCCTCTTCAGATGAGGACGAGCTGATGTCCAGAGGAGGCGCGCTGCTCGCCAAACTGCTGCTGTTCCCGTTCTCCGTGTCCAACATCCAGCACTGGTTGAAGTAGCTGAAGACTTCTTTGACGGAGCAGCGGCGCTCTTGCTCGATGGAGAGGAGCCTACGGAACATTCGCAGAGCCTCGTCGGTGAAGCGGCGCCACTGTGACGGCACCGTGCCCGTACGGCGACGCTGCCAGCGCACAAACTCCTCATAAAAGGCGTCGTTAGGCATGGCCTTCTCCCAGGGGAAGTTTCCCGTCAGCATGCAGAAGAGCAGCACGCCAAACGCCCACACATCCGTGCTGTAGTCCACGCAGAAGCCCTCGTGCCGCGAGGTGTCGCACAGCTCTGGCGCCGTGTACGGGATTGTGCCGCTCACACGCTTCACCGGAGAGCCGGAGCGCCGCGTCATGCCAAAGTCTGACAGCTTGACTTTCCGGCACTCTTTGTCAAAAATAAGGATGTTCTCGGGTTTGATGTCTCTGTGGACCAGCTTTTTACAGTGCAGGTAGTCCAGGGCGATGGCCACCTGGTGGACGCAGCGCTTGGCCACCGTCTCTGGTAGTCCAACCTGAACAGAGAAGAAGAACTCATCAGTTCAAGAGACACTGCTACACTGTCCTCTCTGGGTTATAGTGTTTAATGTCCGGGTAAAGCAAAAATAAATGTGTTCTGAGTTTGTCAATTAAAAAGAATCATTAAAAAAATAAGCAGTATTTTCTACTCTGTAACGCTGGGGTTTGCTGAAGGCGCTGAAACCACAGCCAATCGCAAGTGACGGTTAATTACGTAGGTACAGTTATAGTATACACTTTTGCAGCATGCGCACCAAAGACTTCCACTGGCTGACTTCCGGTTAGCCCTGGATTTGCTGGCAACACGTCTCAGTGTGATTTACCTGGACTTTAAATCTGTACATATCCGTCTACAATCTTGTCTCATTATGTAACATTTACTATATTACTGCACACCGTTTACATTATACATTTTACTATACTGTACAACTGTCTACCACAATAGATTTTATTCCTGTATTTTAGCTGCTGCAATATTTTGTCTTAGATTCTAATTAAATTTTTTTGTATTAATGATTTTTTTGTGTATATATACTGTATATGTATGTGTTTGAACATTGTTGGGAGCATGAGATTAAGATACAGTAGAATAACAAAAAAACTGATCAGTCATAAAGATAATGGATTTTGTCGTTCATTGTTGTCTTGTCTTTCTTCCATCATGCTCCAAGTTTTGTTGCATGTATTATGTTATAATATTGCATTACATAAAAAGTTATAGTATAGTATGTTATAAAAAGTCATAAAAAAGTCATAGTATAGTATGATGAAAAGTCATGAAAAATCATAATATAGTATGTTACAAAAAGTCATAGTATGTATGTAACTCAAAGTCATAGTATGTACGTTATAGAAAGTCAGCCACCTAAATGTTTCCTCACCTGTGGAGGGATGATGTCGAACAGATCTCCCGCCAGAGCGTACTCCTGAGCGAAGATGTAGTACTCGTCCGTTTCGAAGGCGATGCCGTACATGTTGATGATGAAGGGGCAGGGCGACAGGTAAAGGGAGATGCTGTACTCTCTCAGGAAGCTCTTCAGCTTGGTGGTCTTCTTCCTCAGAAACTTCAGGGCCATTTTTGTGCCTGAAAAAAAAAAAGGACAGAAATGTTACATAACTTCATAAATCACATTCCTCACTTCTTGTTCTTTTTCCAGCATATTAAAGTGTTTGGGGGATTTATTTTACGGTCGCCCAGTTGCGTGACTGAAACTTAATTAAAATGATCAAAATTTGATGAATAATTAAAATCTCCAATGTCACTGAATTGTGTTTTTTTTTTTTTTCCTCCAAGAGCTTTATACTGTGAGTATTTCAAATCCTCTGCCAGACTAGTTATGTTCCCACAGTGTGACCAGGATGTTGAGCTGTTTTCATGCAAAGTATTCAGATCCTTTACTAATACCATAAGTACTAATACCACATTGTGAAAATACTCCATTACAAGTAGAAGTCCTGCATTCAAAACCTACATACATCATTGTTTTTTGTTAAATGATTTCCAATAATAAATATATACTTATATTTGCATAAAGCAGCATATTTGTCCACTTCTGTGTTGATAAAAGTGTTAAATACTTGACAAATCTCCCTTTAAGGTACATTTTGAACAGATAAAAACTGTGTGATTAATTTGCAATCAATCGCAATTAAATATTTGAATTGATTGACAGCCCTAAAAAGTAAGTATTATCAGCTAAATGTACTTAAAGTACTTAAAGTAAAAGTATTGATGTTGCAGTAAAATGTTCCCTGTCAGTGTTTTACTATTGTATCTGATGGTTCTGGATTAATAATTAATATTAATGCTGCATTAATGTGTATGTTGCATTTTAACTCCTTTATATTCTGTTGGCTTGTTTAATCTACAGCAATGCATCATGGTCTATAAGATCATCATGTTTGTAGCGTCGCTGTCCTGTGAGAACCACGTATCTGTCAGAAAAACAGCCAGTTTTCAGCTTTATCACGATGCATTTTCTAGCTGATCCAAGAGGCTTTTTAAAGAGTATAGTTAGCTGGAAAAGGAGGAGGATTTTCTCAACACATAAAGGAACACTTCATCCTTCAGTTAATCACAAACATTCAACATATCTGGAGATACCTGGTTTTCACTGGACAGGACAGGGATGAAAAACTGTAATCTGAAAAGTAACTAAAGCTGTCAGATAAATGTAGTGGAGTAAAAAGTACAATGTCTCCCTCTGAGATGTAGTGGAATAGAGGTATAAAGTTACATAAAATGGAAAAACTCAAGTAAAGTATAAATCTGTAGTTGAGTAAATGTACTTAGTTACAATCCACCACTGCTTTCATGTCAGCTGCAAACATGTCAAAACATGAGAGCTGGAAATAAGATTGGAAAGCCTGTTTCACTTCATATAATAATTTAAAGGATGCACAGAAACCCATTTAGTCGTCTGGAGGGAACACAGGAATGTAATTTGCGAGGTTCAGAGGCTCAGCTCACCTCGGCAGACACTTCACTGCAACAAGAGGAGCAGCGAGGGGAGAGAAATTACCAGAGCTAATCTGAAATACCCCAGACAATATAAACCTGGAGAGCTGCCACGTCTGCCTCTCTCTGCACCAACAGTCAGTGTGTCAGCGAAGATGAGAGGGGACACTTCTCCAATACCACCGGATCAGCTCTGCAAAGTGCTTTGTGCAGTTTTACAGAGTGCAGACACTTTAGGAAAGGTCAAGAGACACTACATTTTGGCAAAGAAAAACTGACAGGGACATTTTCAAAGGGGTCCCTTGACCTTTGACCTGAATAAATCCTCTTTACAGACAGGCCCATTTTATGATAATCACATGCAGTTTGGGGCAAGTCATAGTCAAGTCAGCACACTGACACACTGACAGCTGTTGTTGCCTGTTGGGCTGCAGTTTGCCATGTTATTATTTGAGCATATTTTTTATGCTAAATGCAGTACCTGTGAGGGTTTCTGGACAATATTTGTTATTGTTTTGTGTTGTTAATTGATTTCTAATAATAAATATATACATACATTTACATAAAGCAGCATATTTGCCAACTCCCATGTTGATAAGAGTATTAAATACTTGACAAATCTCCTATTAAGGTACATTTTGAACAGATCAAAAATATGCGATTAATTTGCAATCAATCACGATTAGCTATGGACAATCATGCCATTAATCACGATTTAATATTTTAATAGATTGACAGCCCTGAAATAAATATTCATAGTGCAACTAAAGCTTCTTATTATTCTTTGTCTTACTTCTATCATGCCGTTTCCATACTACTTTGGAGGAATATACTGTATGAATATACTGTATAATATAGCTTTAGCCTGTATTTGTTTACCTTTTGCACCGTTAAAAGTGTGCCGAATTATCTATTAGTAGTTCATGTTTGCAGTGTACCACTGGATGTACAGACAACCATCACTGGATTACTTTGATACTTTAGAAACTTTAAAACCTGCTGATTCCCAGGCAACTTCTGAAGCTATGACGACCGTCTTATTTCTACGATTTGGCGGACGATTTGGCGGACGATTTGGCGGACGATTTGGCGGACGTTTATTCACAATGGACATCAGAGATAATATCCTCGGAAAGTGTAAGTCTCACTGAATCTAAACTTGTACTTTATGTATTTCCATTTTAGGCTTCTTTAGACTTCAAAAGGGAAGTATTGTACTTTTTACGCCACTACACATATTTTAAAGCTTTAGGTACTTTTCAGATTTAGATTATTAAATTGTCAATTATTCTGATAATTGTTGAAGTAATTTTCCGTGCATAAATGACATTTTATGGTTCTTGCTCCTCAAATATTTTCCTTTAAATTTTCCAAGATAATTTTGAGGTTTTTGTCGAGGTTTTTCTGCATCTTGTACTTTTAATATTTTAAGTACCACTAGTAAATACTTTTACTTAAGTAACATTTCCAATGCATGACTTACTTGTAACAGAGTATTTTTGCAGTGTGGTTTTAGTACTTTTACTTTGGTAAGGATATAGATACTTCCACACTGACACTTTCTGCACAGATATTATATTAAATACTACAGCACACAGTACAATATATTATAGGAAACTATACAAAATATTACTTTATATTGTAATTTAATGAAATGTTACTGTAGCTTCAACTCTGCAGCTGTAATATGAAGGAAAATATCTACAAAATGAAATACTGGATTGGAGATTTTTGGCAAATACTGCTATTAAAAGACTCGATCAAAAACACCGTCAGGACTACTACTTCTAACTGAGATCTGTCACTGATTTACATTTGAGTTTCGTTCTTCACTAAAATGTATTTGCACACAATTATGATTCAAAAGGTCAGAAACAACGTCGCCTTCAGCCCATTTGATCTCATAGTTAACAAAACATTCATACTGAGCAGCATCATCAGGTCGATCAGAGCTACACTGGTTCTCTGATGGTTCTGAGTTAAGATGTCGGTGATAAAGCAGCAGATAATGAAACTAAAAGTGGGTTTTATGCATTCATTATGCATGCTTCTACTGCGCACTTTACAGGCTGGAAAAGGTCAGAATTCATCTCAGTGACAGACTGCAGCCACTCTAAAATGGGCTCCGTTCTCCATAAAAGAGACGATTAAGAAGCGTGTGGCAGATGGTCAACATTTTGGGCTTTTACTTTGAAAAGGTTGAACAGATTTTCTATTAGTTAAGTAGTGAATTTAGGCTGTCTGGATTCTGAATAAAGAGGTGGCCTACATTACCTGGAATTAGGTTTTCAAAAGTAAAAAGTTCAGAGACGAATAAGAGAGCTTTACCTGAGTGAAAACAGGATTATTTTTTTATTCTCTCAATGTTTGTTTGTGCTGCAATACCAAAGTAAGTAAGTAAAATGACCCCGTCTTATCACTCTGAATCACAAAGTAAGGCCACAAAAGAGAATAACATCCCATTTCCTCAAACGGCAGCTCCTTCTGAACAAATACATTTCTCTTCTCCTCACAAGAGGTGATGAATTCAAACGGTCTCCCGTTCCTTCTAAAAGAAAGATGGACTCATTAAATGTTCGATCTTTTGGTTTCCTTTTGGAATAAAGCATCAAACGCCAGGTCAGGTAGGTGAACATTAACTGTGTGCCGTTACCATGATCTGAACAGAAAACAGCAGGAGGCAAATTAGTGCCGTACTTGAGATTTCAGTTTTAAAGCTAGAGTGAAGATACTGGTATCATATGAAACTATAAAAACCTAAAGAATCCATTGGTACCAACCATGTCATACTAGTTTGTCGCAAAGGAGGCTAATTAACGCTCCAAACTTAAACTAAATTTAAAGGGGTCCTTTGACGTCTGACCTCAAAATATGTGATGAAAATGGGTTCTATGGGTACCTACGAGTCTCCCCTTTACAGACATGCCCACTTTATGATGACCACATGCAGGTTTGAGCAAAAACCATGCAATTTTTTTAATGCAGTATAAATGTTTTAACTCACCTATTCTAAAAATTGTTTATTTCTGGTGTGTTTTTTATATTGTGACAGTTTTCCTAAAATTAGATTTTAAAAAATTGCAGCATTTCACCTTGCTTACAGTATTGCAATATATTGAATTGTTACCCCTGTATCATGATATGTATCGTATCGCCAGATTCTTGCCAATACACAGCCCTAGTTACTACTGACTTTGCAGATTCAGATTATTAAGACAAAATATAGTTCAACTAATAAACCATGATGTATTATTATAGATTAAACTACCCAGCAGTGTATAAAGTAGTTAAAATAAGCTGCAACATGAAAGTGATGAACACATTAATGCATCAATATGATGCCAATACTTCAGTACTTTTACTCAAGTAAACATTTTGAATGCAGGACTTTTACTTGTAACAGAGTGTTTCTGCACTGTAGTATTGTTACTTTTATATACAGTAAGTAAAACATCAGAGTACTTCTTCCATCACTGGCTAATTTAAGTCCTCCCAACCATTAATTAATTAGTTCATTCATTCTTATCACCTATTCTGTCACTATCCACTACCTCTGAGAAAATGAGGGTTACATACAGTAATTATTCCTTTATGTTTCTATGAATTCTGGGTGACCGTCAGATGTTACATCGAGGCATGTCTAAAAGCTTAGCATGGGTTCGAATGCATTTTTTATGTGTTCAAGGTTAAAATAGGGTGTCAAGTTGCTCTTTAAACATCAAGTATTGCAACATGTGGAGAAATCTAAAGCTTGGCGGACTCGCCTGCTCAAACACACAGCAGTTACCTCTGATTTTGTGGATGACCAGATCCACTTTCCCATAGGTGCCCTTCCCCAGCTCACAGACGACCTCGTAGTATTTGTTGATGTCCAGTTTTTCAAGGTTCTGAGAAGCAATCAGCTGGAGTTCCTCCAGGATGTCGATGGAGGCGCGGGAGCCGTGCGGCGAGGAGTTCATTGTTGTGGAGGGACGGGCCGGAGCCGAGGGTCTGGTCTGGATATGGATGTTCCTGTAGGACGGGAGGAGCAGGAAGGAAAAGAAAAGTTCACTATGTGACCAGTATCCACCCATGTTGACCCCGCACTGTAAACAGAGCACAGCTACTGTATTGTATGGACACATACAGTATATGAACAGAATGCTTTGTGTTCAGGCCAAATGAACTGTTATCATACAACCTTTGTATCGTCACTTTGTGCTCATGAGAAAGTTATTTTTTTAAAGATCACAAGGAGAGAGAACACTACCAGAGACTGATGTTTAAAACAGAAATGTCAATTTATGTCACATTTTTATCAATTAATTAATTGCTACATTTATTTTTAATAATATTTTTGCTATATTTAATGAGATATTTATTTATTTATTTTTGATATTGGCAGGTTCCGTCCTCCATACTCCTCGCCCAGAGACACTAAACGGCCCTCACAGAAGATATAAATGTAAGTCAATGATATAACCCCTTATCACAGTGTTTATTTGTCTTTCAAGCAACGCATGCTGTCATACACTGAACTCTGAAGCCGGTAAATAGAATAAATCAAAGAGTGAACAAGACAAACTGGATCTGAGAGGAGAAAAGTTTTGCTATTGGTGGAGCTGATCCTCTGCAGCTGATTAATGATCCTCCTGCATTAATGAACGTCTAATTCGGATCCGACGTGCTTCTACTCTGTCACGCCTGCTGGCTTCCGATCCCAGTAAATCTGTCTCACCTTCCTCCTTCTGCTACCACAAGAAGCCAAGCAACACTCGTCTGCTGTATCCTCCATCACTCATCACCCACAGCGGGCCAAGATATCCCAATGACTGGAGAGACTTTGCAGCCCTGATGGCGCAGCACAATTGTACCATCTCTCATTAACAGGGATGAGAAAGTGTTGAAGGAGACAGGATGCTAGTCTCATCCTGTGCATCAAGTCCATCTGTGTTCCCGTCTACAGTGTGAGTGTGCATAATGTGTGCACAAAATTCAAGTAAAACGTGTGAAAACAATAAAACCAAACACAAAAAAATACAGTATGTTCCACTAGAAAGAGTTACAGTGACAGTAAAACTGTGTTTTGTGTTATTCACTGGCGGAAGAAGGACTCAGGTCTTTTAATGAAATAAAAGAAGTAATACCAGAAGAGGACCCGCTCCCTATGTAGATATAAACGGCTCAAGTAAAAAGTACAATATTTGTGTAGCATCCCTGCCTGACAGTCTAACTCTCCAACTGATGGCTCACAATTATGGAGGACAGAACCTGCCATAATCAAAAATAATATATAATAAATTTAGCCATTAATTGACTGATTAAATATGACATAACATATTTGTTTTAATTTGCTTCTTAATTTATCTTTGTATTCACACTCGTATTTATTTACTTTACTAATTTACTTTATTACTCTTCTGTTTAATTTTCACTTTTCTTTATTTATGTATCTATTTTTATTAATTTTTCAAATGTATTTCGTTATTTTTGCATTCATCATATATTCACTTCATATTTATTTTTAAATGTATGTATTTATTTTTCTTTATTTCTGCATGATTTGACAGCCCCCTCTTTTGCATAATGAGGCAGAAATAAATAAGTTTGGGGGAATAAATAAGGGGTGACATGCAAAGGGAAAATCATGCAGAAATAAATAAATAAATACATAAGTGAATACAAAAGTTTAAAAATAAATAATAAATAAATACAAAAATAGATAAATACTAAATGCAAAAAATAAATACAAAATAAATACAAAACTAAATAAATAAATCTGAAAATTAACAAAAATAAATATATACATAAATAAAAGGGAAAATTAAACAGAAGAGTAAATAAATAAGGGAATTAATACAAAGATAAATAAATAGAGAAGCAAATTCAAAACAGAAATATCAATTTATGTCACATTTTATCAATCAATTAATGGCTACATTTATTTTTAATATTATTTTTGCTATATTTAACGATATATTTATTGATCAAGTCTTATATTCATTAACTAATGCATTTACTTTTGACTTAATCATATATTTGTATTTAATTAAATACATATAAATAAATAAATAAATAAATGAAAAATAATTTAATTAGTTTATTATTTATTTATTTGTAATAATGTATAGCTCCAAACTGAACACGAAATGAAGGAAAACAAACCAAACAAAAAATATTACCATTTTTAAGTTTACAAAATAACAAACTGTGATAGGGTGCTACAGACAAGCATATTTAACCTATAATGAAATTATGAATCCCCTTTTAAACTAAATCACACATGACAACAAAAACAGTCAGTGAAAATTACCCATAATGCAGCTCCAACCATCTCACACTTACAGTACATAGTAACCATAGTAACGTTAGCATCTCATGCTACAAAGGAAAGCTAATTGCTTGTTAGCACGAGCGCTAGCTAAATTACGGCAGTTTGAGCCAAAATGGCGTCTTTGCTATCTTACACACTCTCTCTAACTAAAGCAAGAACTACGAAATGACATCATAAAGTCACTTCCTATCAACTACAGTAGGAAGAGAAGTATTGACAAACCTTGTTCCATTATCATCCAGGTGCTAAACAAACAAAAAGGTACAATAATACGCTCCTTCTGTCGGAAGACACACCTGACGGTTTACCGTTTACCGTCTGTTTCCTCTAACCGGCATCACCCTTTCAAAATAAAAGCACCCAGTTTAACAATGTAACCGGAAACACCTAGGAAATGAACAAACATGAAAACAACACCCTATACAGATATACTAGACCAGGGGTCAGCAACCTTTACTATCAAAAGAGACATTTTAGGCAAGAAAAAATAATAATAAATCTGTCTGGAGCTGCAAAATATTTAATCATTGTGATGAAGGTAACACAGTTTATAGTCTAAATATATAGTATATAAGTCTAATGCAGTGAGGGCCCAAGTGCAAATGTACTACGGAGTATTAGGGTCACATTGAGGGAAAAAACATCTGAGATTTCCAGAATAAAGTCAGAATATTACGGGAAAAAAGTCGTAATATTACGAGAATAAAATCATAACTTTATGGGAAAAATGTCGTAATATTACGAGAATAAAGTCATAATATTACAAGAAAAAAAAGTTGGAATATTACGAATAAAGAATAAAGTCATAATATTACGAGAATAAAGTCATAATATTACGAGAAAAAAGTCGTAATGTTACGAGAAGAGAGTCATGACTTTACGAGAAAAAAAGTCGGAATATGAGAATAAAGTCATAACTTTACGAGAAAAAAGTCGGAATGTAACGAGAAGAGAGTCATAACTTTACGAGAAAGAAAGTCTTAATATTATGAGAAGAAAGTCATAACTTTATATCATTATTCATTGATCCTACTTGTCAACTTCATACCAATTTTTACTATTTAAACTGAGATTACAGATTATGTGCAATGATCATTTTAGTGGAACTGCTCTAACAAACTGACAGCTGTCTCAGTCACAGTGTTATAAGTAAGAACTTGCAAAAAAAAAAAAGGACAAGCAGAGGTTTTATTCTAATATCTTTCAATTCTGATGCGAACCTAATTAATGTGCTACGACACGTGCTTTGATGCGGACTGAATGAATGAGGAAATAAAGCAGCGTGTCTGGCTCTGTAAAATGAAAGAGACAGAGAGAAACTCAAGGTTTGTTTGAAGAAAACCTGCCAGCGAGCAGGTTCGGTTCACAGACTGCTAACTTAAACCTCATCTCAGGCTTAACTAACTCAGAGTTTTTACTAATTCCGCTTTCTGAAACAGGGCTCAATCAGTTGTAGTTCTGACAAAGCTGCTCTGCTGTAGCATTACACCACACTTGCTGTTACCATTTAAACCACAGGTGCCACCACATCAATCCGTTACTGAAATCTTAAGGTTTACAACACATTGCTTTAACTGTCTTCCTATGTCGAAAATTGGATCGTCTTGCAGTGACAACAGAGGGTGAAAATGGCTCCGGACACAAACAGTATATGTGCTGAGCATAAAAGTACGACAAGCAGATAAAAATGGAGAGTCAGCTGAACCCAAAGGAGCCAACTCTGTCCGTCGCCGGTCCACTCAGCATCAGTCTGACAAGGTCAATAAAACAAACACACAGTGGACAAGGCAGCCGGAGTGTGTTTGGAGCTGCAAACAGAAAAAAACTACCTGAACACACAAATTCATTTTCTGGTTCTGTTTTTAGATTCTAATTAAAATTCAAGCTCTTTTCTACATAATGACTTTGTTGTCCAGTTTATCTGCACCATAGTTATGGTGTCAAAGTGGCCACATTATCAACACAATATGAAAATGGGTTTTGTGTCCGCAGGCATAAAGAGTTGCTTTGACAAAAGCGCCGGGCATCACCTCTGCATTCAGCACTTTCAAATATTAACAGGTCCAAGAGGAGCCACTTTATAGCTGGTTTCTTTGTTCATGTATCACACATCATCGTTTACCAGTACTCGCAGGAAATAAAGGAGCAGATTGGTTTAAACTGATTTTCTCACAGATTTACTGTTCCTACGCATTCAAGTTGTACAGACTGTAAACAAGGACACTTGTGCTACAGCTCAGAACAGTGGTTCCCAACCTGGGGTCATTTGAGATGGATGTTTTCTTAAAGGAATAGTTTAGACATTTTGGAAATTTACACTTATTTCTCTTTCTTGCAGAGAGTTAGATAAGAAGATTTACATCTTGAGACATGCATTTGTTCACATTTTCTTTTGCAGATTTTCAGGAAATTCGTCTACATTTGGATGGAAACCTGACTTATGAAAAGAACAAGTATGAATTGTCTAAATCTTTACCTCTTTTTGAATGATCAATATCAACACAATTCAATTTTGAGTTTCTTGAAAATATTAACAATAATGAGTCCATCATCAAGTATATCTGATGTACTATATTGTACTACATATGCACTCACATACCCATACATACACTGGTTATATCTGACCAATAGTGTATTCATATTTATACTACTGTCTATACTGCTGTATTACTGTTTATTCTGTATATTACTCTGCACTTCTGGTTAGATGCTAAACTTCATTTCATTGTCTCAGTACTGCTACAATGACAATAAAGTTGAATTTAATCTAATGCTGCTCAAACTTTGCGATATGATTCATTTTAACCACTTTATTCTGAATATTTTCTGAGCGCTGCATCATCTGAGAGGGGCATCATGTTTACTTGCTGCCTTGTTTTATTATTAGCTTCACTTAACCATAACAACCTTGACATGTATGCGTGCAGAATGCACAGTTTCACGCTCAATTTCTTTCTCTCAACCATATAACATCCTGAGCATAAGCATACGCTCATATGTGCTCTCACACTGCCGTCATATCAAAGAGCCTGCAGATGAAAGAAGTCACAACCAGCACTAATTAGGAGCATCTTCTGTTCGTGGAAGCTCTCGGCAGCCCCGGCGCTCCTTCTCAGGGTAACGGTGCCACAGCGGCTCCCCAGAGGGCCTCAAGGAGCGCCAAGCTCTGTTTGTCTTCTGGACGAAGGGGGGATGAGACCGCCTTGCTGTCTTTCTTCTCAGTGAGATGCTCGTCTGTAATCAAAGCTGAACTCGGCCTGCTTTGTGTCAGTGCTGCTTTTCTCTCGAAATGTACCTCCCGGCTGATGTTACCGGCCTATTGCACCAAACAGGAGGGGAGGTGAACGGCTCGGTCTCACACCTGATGGTTCGGTCTAACACCTGATGGAGGAACAGGCTGCAGGGATGGCACAGAGGTGAAAAGCTCACAGCGTTAAAGACCTTTTATTCATCTTCCTGCACCAACAGCAGCAATCTGTCATGCCTGATTTGCGTCGCCCTGTAGACAAAATGCTTCCCATGGATTCTCAAAAACACCTGATGTTCCTCAACGATTTCTCTACTGTAAAATGACCCACTTAGTATGTATCATTACTACCACATTACTAAAATAAATGTCCAACTTATGCATCTTGGTCACAATTAAATTAGGGCTGTCAAAGTTAACGCTTATTTGATAACGCTTAACGATAATAACGCGTTAGCGCATACTCGTTTTAACACCACTAATTTCTTTAACGCATTAACGAAACCTGCGATATTTAGGTTGTAGCGGGCTCAGTTTTTTGTTGCGAAGGAGGCTAAATAACGCCCCAAACTTATGCTAAATTTTGGCGAGGAAAAACTGGCATGGCCATTTTCAAAGGGGTCCCTTGACCTCTGACCTCAAGATATGTGAATGAAAATGGGTTCTATGGGTACCCACGAGTCTCACATTTATGATAATCACATGCAGTTTGGGGCAAGTCATAGTCAAGTCAGTACACTGACACACTGACAGCTGTTGTTGCCTGTTGGGCTGCAGTTTGCCATGTTATGATTTGAGCTTGAGCTTTTATGCTAAATGCAGTACCTGTGAGGGTTTCTGGACAATATTTGTCATTGTTTTGTGTTGTTAATTTCCAATAATAAATATTCACATACATTTGCATAAAGCAGCATATTGGTCACTCCCATGTTGATAAGGGGACAAATCTCCCTTCAAGGTACATTTTGAACAGATGATTGATATGATTCATTCGCGATAAGATATTTTAACCCATTGACTGCCCTAAAACAAATATAGGTTGAATAAAAAAACAGGGGCAAAGTTGTAGCCCACAGCGTAACTCACTGAGTCTATGGCAACATTATACTTTCAGCTTAGTCCCTCATAACATTATGGGAGCTGTAGTTCCAAAAGTATGAATTAAGACAAAGAATAATAACAATCAAAGTGTAAAAATACATAAATGAATATGATCTTTCTTTATATTAAACTATAAATATATTTGTTTACATTGATTTGGGTCATAATGTCCCATCGACATGGTTCTTATATTCTTATGTAACATTGACTCTATCCCTTCATATACAGATATTTACCCTGTGTTGAACACCTTTGTACATACGGACGAAAACGCAAACAATGTATGTATAGTACAACTCACTTCCAAAGTGATAGCATTTGTGAGTAGACCAACTGTAAATAAAGAGAGAGGAAAAAGCTTAGACATTACACCGTAGGCAAGAACTGTATGCGTGACTGACTCTGGTCTAATTTTCAAGTCACAGAAAATGAACATAACTAAAAAGGTCAGTAGGTTTCTTTTTTCCCCATCGACACAGAAGCTTGTGCAAGCTTTTATTTCAAGCAGACTTCAACTGCTGCAATGCAATGCTCTCAAGTCTCCCCAAAAAGTCAGTAAATCAATGCCCGCTTGTACAGAACGATACTGCAGGAGTTTTAACTGGAACAGAGAAAGGAGATCGCATTGCTCCTGTTCTAAAATCCTTGAACTGACATCCAGTTAGTTTCAGGATAGATTTAAAATCATAGTTCTTGTTTATGAATCTATTCATGATTCTGAACGATGTGGTCCGTCAGATCCAAAGACTCTCTGCACCTCACTGGACCAAAAACACAATCGAACACCAACAGAAGAGCCTTCTGCATGTTCACAGCATCCAAAACATCAACAGAGACCTGATCATTTACGACTACATATTATTATTACTACATAATTGTACGCAAAACCTGAAAAAAGTGATGAGTATTGGTCTTTCTGTTATGGTACACACACATTAAGCGCTGCAGAAAAACTGCCCCTGCCACCTCATTTGTGTTCAGGCCAACATCGACTTGTAAAACATCAGCACCTAATTAATCATTTGTAATGTTTAATCAATATGTCAGCCAACTAAAAAATACTTAAGGAACAAATGCTACCATCTTCAGTTATATTTGGCTCCCTATAAATGTCTGTTACACCTCTAGAGGGTTCAAGGAAGAAGAGAAAACAACACCTGGTAAATTATACTGTATTTCAGAAGTAATTTGGTCTTTGGTCCAGACTGAAATATCTTAACAACTACTGGATGGATTGCCATGAAGGTTTGGACAGACATTCATGATCCCCAGAGGATGAATCTCACTGACTTTGGTGATCCTCTGACTTCACCTCTAACACCACCATGAGGTTATATTTGTGGTTTTGAGCATAGACTGTATATAAGAAGTGGGCGTAGTCACCATGACGTCACCCATTGGGTTGTTGACTGCCGTTTTGAAGCCTTGAGTTCAGCATCTTGGTTTTCATGAACTGAAAACACACTGAAAGGGTTAAAGTTGTAAGACGAAAACACAGACAACTCCCAGACCGGACAACGCCGTGGAAGCGACCTGTCAATCACAAGGTAGCCACGCCCTAAAGCATCCCCTGCTTTACGGTATATTTGACTCTAAATGGGACCATAATTTACTAAATGAACATCATGCTGTATTGAAGAAGACGTGAAACTAGCAATTGAGACCATAAACTCATGTTTACAATGTTTACTGAGGTAATAAATCAAGTGAGAAGTAGGCTCATTTTCTCATAGACTTCTATACAATCAGACTTCTTTTTGCAACCAGCGAAGTCGCCCCCTGCTGGCCATTAGAGAGAATGCAAGTTTAACGCACTTCAGCATTGGCTTCACTTTTCAGACACGGAGGTTGTCCACTTGTTTTGAGTGAAATATCTCGTCAACTGTTGGATGGATTGCCATGAAATTTGGCACAAGCATTCTTGTTCCCCTCAGGATGAATTGTAATAACTTCAATGATGCCTTAAACTTTTTAATCTAGCGCCACGATTAGGTCAAAATCTCACATTGTCCAATTCCCAATGGACTAAACTAAGATTATTAACATGGTAAACATAATACCTTTTTAGCATCAGCATGTTAGCATTGTCATTATTAGCATGTAGAGATTTAGTAGATTTGTTTTTCTTTTCAAGTAAATGTAGTAATTCATGAGAAACAGCAAAAATGCTCAACAAAGACTTGAAAGATTGAGAAATTCTTAATCCACACCTGAATTTCCACAAAAAAATAGTCTTTAACTCATGACATTACTTTCATCCACTGATTAAATACGTCAACAAAAGGCAAACTAAACTAGGAACACAAACCTCCTTAGTGGAAGTAATAATCATGTCCAACAATCAGCATCCATTTTTCTTTGGCCAAAACATTTACCCATGCCTGAACTATTTTATGAGATCGATGTACAAATTTCACCCACAATCTGTCAGAGTTAACTGAAGCTAACAACCGAGAGAGCCCACTTTGGTAAAATGGACTAATTAAATCCTCCACCAAAATAGGATGGACTGCATCGGCTTCAATTAGTTAGAAAAATAACGAAGCAGTTTGATTTCTGAACTAAAGGATAAACTGCTCTTCATTGTATTAAATGAAGAAAGTGGGATTCACATCCTTTCAGTATCTTAAATGAAATCCTAAAACTATCCTGCAGGCTTAACAACAGAAAAGCTTTCCTTTCAAAATTAATTTATATTGAATGTTGCTCCAGCATTATATCAGAGGCAATTGTGGGTCACTGATTCAACATAATTGGAGTTTGAGTTGTGCCAGTCTGGCATGTTTTTCCATTACCTGTTGACCTGCTGGGCCAGTGGAGCTTTCTATTGTGCGTTTCCACTCTGGTGTTTTTTATGCTCTAGAAATAAATTGAGATAGGTGAACTGTTACGTACATATAACGAAGACTATAGTTTGCACAATCAAACCTGAAGGTCTTGATATTTTACAGGCTTCCCCTCCTGTCCCAGTCTCTGAGGACCATTTGGTCTCATCCTTTTGTCATTCTTACCTCTTCAAGTTAGAGCCAGTGAACTAACGTGTGTAAAATTTTATTCCCTTGAATCTGCCCGTTAAGATAATAAAACCAGGGAGATTACTTCTGCACCACGAGCAGCTCTTTCCTCCAGAAATATTTGCAGAGATTAAAACCGTCACAGCCACAGTTTTGGCCTTCACATTTCCAATCCAAGTCCAAGTCCAAGTCCCAGTCCCAGTCCCCGTCCCTGTGTGGTGGCCGGCCTGCAGCTCGGCCATCCGGCGTGGCTCGGCGGTCGGCGCCCACAGCGCTCATGGAGCTGTGGAGCACATCAAAGCAGTGAGGCTCTAACCGGCTCGGCCTACAGCAGCTGTGAACACTAGGGCTTTGTGCCTGCACGCTCGGCGGCACATCACTGGGCGCTCTCCTTTAATGCCAACCCATTTCGGCTGCTGTGAACCCCACGCTACAGTAGGTAACGCTACCCCCTTTGTCTGCTTTAATCTCTGCCTCTCTTTCTTCTTCTCTGAATTTCTTTCTCCGTACTGAATGTGTGATCGTCTGTCTGCTGGGTGACTGAGTGAACACATGCATCAATGTGCAAAGAAAACCAGACACACATCTCGGTGTCAGCTGGAGGGCTGCAACTAGGGCGACCCGACGTCACGAAAAATTCAGGACAGTCCCGAATTACGAGCAGTTGTTCCAAATCCCGAATCCTGTCATGTTTGTTACGAAAATTAGACTAAACCAGAGTTTTGATTAGTTATAGCCGAATAAAACATTAAATACTGATTGTTGTGAAACATTATTTTGGTGTTGCCCACAAACGAGCCCAGTTATGTCCGTAGCCAACACGAATTATGGCTGTTGTAGTTTTATTTAGCCGTGTACAGTAGAGCTGCAAATTGATAAACAACTACGCACAGCGGCGACGCATAGCTATGAATAGGGCTGTGTATTGGCAAGAATCTGGCGATACGATACATATCGTGATATACGTGTTACGTTTCAATATATTGCGATACTGTAAGCAAGGTGATATATTGCAATTTTTAAAATCTATTTTTCAGGAAAACTGTCATAGAGAATTGCGTCTCTGCTCTTTGCAGATGATGTGGTTCTGTTGACTTCATTGAACTGTGACCGTCAGCGCACTGGAGCAGTTTGCAGCCGAGTGTGAAGCGGTCGGGATGAGAGTCAGTACCTCCAAGTCTGAGGCCATGGTTCTCTGCCGGAAAACGTTGGATTGCACCCACCGGGTGGGGAGTGAGTTGCTGTCCCAAGCGAGGGAGTTCAAGTATCTCGGTGTCTTGTTCACGAATGAGGGTAAAATGGAGCTGGAGATGGGCAGGCGGTTTCGGTGCGGCATCTGTAGTTATGAGGGTGCTGTGCTGGACCGTTGTGGTGAAGAGGGAGCTGAGTCGGAAGGCGAAGCTCTCGATTTACCAGTCCAATCTAGGTTCCAACCTTCACCTATGGTCATGAGCTTTGGGTAGTGACTGAAAGAATGAGATTGCGGATACAAGCGGCCAAAATGAGTTTCTTTCGTAGGGTGGCTGGGCCCAGCCTTAGAGATAGGGTGAGGAGCTCGGACATCCAGAAGGAGCTCGGAGTAGAGCCGCTGCTCCTTGGCGTCGAAAGTGGCCAGCTGAGGTGGTTTGGGCATCTGATCAGGAAGCCTCCTGGTCGCCTCCCATTGGAGGTTTTCCGGGCACGGACAAATGGTAAGAGGCTCCGGGGTAGACCCAGAACACGCTGGAGAGATTATATATCTCGTCTGGCCTGGGAACGCTGGTAAATGTCTCTCGAAATACTCGTAATTTTTGAAGCAATGGGTCCCTGATTTCAGACCAGTAGTAGAGAAAACTAAGTACTGTAGACCAAGTAGAGTAAAGCAGCTTCAAATTTCCAGTCTGAAACGACAACCGTCACTGGCACGTTGATTAGCTGCAGCTAGCTAATGAAAACGTCATCTCCAGCTGATTCGTGGCTGCATAGCCTACACAACATCACACTGCCAAAGCTGCATGTCCCTGCAGGTAAATAGGGCTGCAACATTTTTATTTCGAACATTATTAATTAACCATATATTAAAAAATTGTGATAAAAAAAAAATTCCCAGAGTCCAAGGTGACGTCTTCAAACGTCTTCTTTTGTTTAAACAGATATTCAATTTTCTGGGGCTGTCCCCTCTTAAGTCAATTACTAATCGTTTCGTTTTGGTCTTTGATAGTTGATTAGTAATTTTATTATGCTTTTTTCATGCTGAATGACTTATTTCCAAGAAACGTACGAGAACATCTCTGGTAAACACAAGATTTAAAGTGGTGCTTTTGTGTGAGTATTTGTAGAGAAACTCAGTTTTACAGATCTGACCATTAAATCAAAATATATACAAAATCGTACGAATGTTAGTCGACTAGATATTTCTTTGGTCGAGGACAGCCCTGCAGTTTTCAGTGAATTACGACAATGAAAACCAGCATCTCATTTGAGGAGCAGAAACCAGAGAATTTGGGACAATTTTTTTTCTCTTTGTACTTGGAAAATGCCTAAAACGATTAATCGAGTATCAAAATAAATGCAGGTTATTTTTATGCCAATCAACTAATCGATTAATCTACTAATCATTTCAGATATGAGAGCCCTGATGACCAATCTCTGCAGCCCAATTTGAGAGTCCAGATGGCTTTTCGATGATTTACCCCCAAATAAACAGAGTTCCCATTAAAAATTAAATTAAAAATTTAATTAAAATCAAGGTTTTAAGCATCCACAGTGTCTCATCCCTCACAAGACTCATGCAGAGCTCATGTAAGTATCATTGTTTACTGTCTGGGAGTCATAAAAACCTGCCACAAACTGCAGCACAAAGACACCAAGAGCAGACACAAAGCATTATAATCAATACAACGTGGACCCAGGTATAGTGCAGGAATGTGTGCATGTGAGCATATTTCAAGTAATCATGAAAAAAAATGTAAAAACAGGCCTGTGTGATCAATAATCACAGATCCATCCAGTGATGTACAGATGTGCAGCTGCATGGGACACAATAGATAACAGACAGCGGCTCCATTGTTCTGCTCAGTCTCTGTTTGGTCACATGGTGTGTCTAACTTTTGTATTATAAAGAATTTAAAATATGATTTATAATTTAAAAAGCAGCAGTTTAAATGAGAATAATTAACAAAGCCAGCTTGTAAACACATTATAATGCAGTGTAATGCTTTATGCAACAGAGCAACACACACAGACATGAGATGAGACAATCTGAGCTGGGAATGATTAAAGAAAACACATTTAAAGACATAAAACGAGCATTTTTAATTGCCAGTTAATTGCTTTAAACCTGGTCATCGGATCTGATCTTACCTTTCAAGATGTGCAGCATGCAACCTGTCAGTCCATCCAGACACCTGACTGTGTAGATAAAAGAGGAATCCTTGAGTTGTTTGTTTTTTTCTTCTTCTTGGTGTTTGAATGAAGCAGGAAGCTCCGGTTGTCTGCACCGCTGCTGTCTCTCTCTCTGTCTCTCTGTCTCTCTGTCTCTCTTCTCTCTCTCTCTCTCCCTGTCTCTATTGTCTCAGCTCTCCTGCAGACAGGCCCCGCCCACCGCCGCTAACTGGCCAATCAGAGCGCAGAGCGGCGGTGCGCTCCTCTGCGACGATGCTGCATTCAGGCGACGTAGGAATTTACAGAGTGAACTATTTTTTTTTTCTTTTTTTTTTCTTCACATATATAAAACTGCACAAATCCAGTCAATGAAAAAACAAACAAGAAATGTGTCAGGAGAGGTCAAGAAGCCACAGGCTTATACAAAGGACCTCCCCCCACCAACCCCAGGAGAAAAAAAAAACGATAACAAAAAAGGAAGAAAGATCTAAACATAATTTTAAATAATAATTTTAAAAATACAACAAAAGTTAAACAACAACAAGAAGAAGTACACAAAATGTGCAGAAAAACCTTACCAAACAGTGGAAAACAATCCAATAAAAACAATGAAATACATACAAAAAACAGTAGAGAAGAAAAGAAAATATATCTAAACATATCAAAAGACAATTAGACATTAGAACTACAACCTGTGACAACTGTGGTGTTGTGATCGGCCCACCAGTTAGGTTGGTTTTTAGGCATGATTAAAAATATCTAAAGGTTTAGATTAGATTAGATAAAATAAGATACTGCATTTATCCTGTACATTTCAAGAAATATTTTTTTTTAATTCATATTTATAACATTCTTGCATTTACATTTAAAGCTGAAGTAAGATAAGATAAGATATACTTTTATTGTCCCCGTGGGGACATTTTTCCTGGACTCCGTCCAACTGCAGTTACAAACACTAAATTAAAACATCATTAATGTAGGAATTTACAGAGTATGGCAAAAGGCTGTGGAAGGACTTGTTTTCTTCCGGTCTATGAAATCTTGCAGATGCCATTAGGAGCACCGGAGGACACCGAAGGACACCGGAGGACACCGAAGGACACCGAAGGACACCGGAGGACAGAGGCACATGATTTTTATCAGATTACCTGTCTCATATTATTACCTGTTTCTGTTATTTAACCTCCTTCGCTCCTCCCACTACAACCTAAAAATTGCAAGTAACGTTAATGCGTTAAAGAAATTAGTAGCGTTAAAACAAATTTGTGTTAAGTTTAGGCTATACGTTTATTTCTGTAAGAACATGTGGGATAATATATCAAATAAATATTAGATGCAGTGATTTCTGCCACACCATGGTGTTTACTGGTTTCTTGCAAAATATAGTAGTTTGCACAACCCAACAGTGGACTGCAGATATGTCCTTTAAAATTATGTTTAGAAACTCCATTCATAAGTATTTAGATATTATTTTTCTTTTGCCTTGCAGCCAAATTTATTTTTTTCTTCTTACATTTCATTTATTAACTCCCTTAAACCAAACATGTACTCTGTTCTCCAAGATACAATCATTACAATCATAAATCCAAAAGTAATATTTTTAAGTGAGGGGAAAGAATGAATTAATAAATAAATAAGAAAGGGAAAAAAAATAAGTAAAATAAAAATAAAAGCAAGGAGTAGCAGCCAAACACACAGCCAAAATAATACAAATACAAATACAAATACAAATACAAATAATAATAATAATAATAATAATAAATTAATTAATAAATGAATACAAAATAATAATACTGGTAGGTAAGTAAGTAAGTGATTGGAAAATAAATTGAAATTTGATTAAATAATAGTAATCATGATCATTAAAAAAAAGGAATGTATAGTATCATAAGACAACAGCAGAAAAGAAAGCAAAACATGATCGGTACATGGGTCATCCTAGTGGAAAAGAAAATTTAAAAAAAAAACTGAAAAAAAAAAAAAAGGTAAATACATGGGCCTTTAAAATTTATTCTAGTTTTATAGCTTTAAAAATAGGTAAGTCATATTTTCCCCCCATAATTCCCACGTCCATGAATGCAGCACGAGGACAGTCAGAAAGCAAAGCACAACATGTTCTGGATGAAATGTGAAGCTGTGGAGTTGCTCACATTGAAATCAGTGGTTTATAATGACCGTCTGTCTGCAGGGAATGAAAAGGTGTGAGTGACATCAGACACTCGATCCTCTCATGTGGTGAATAAAATGTGGTGAAAGCTGATTCTAAAGGACTGAAGTGTGCTTTTTTTTTTTAAAGGCGCTGCTGTTTGGTGTATTGATTTATGTCTGTGATGGGAAGCCTAATGATCATGAGGATTAAATAGTAGTTTATCAGGTGGAAGGCTTCAGGCTGTGATGTTAGTTTAAAATGCAAGATGATGAAGGATTGTAAATAAAGGACATTGTTGTGATTATTGTTTATTTCTATCCATTCAAAGCAGTGATAAATCTAAGGGGTCAATTCAATATGTTTATACACTATATATTTGATACTGGAATTTTTTATTTCTGTTTAAGTTTTGATCAAATTTGTTGCTGCATTAAAAAGGTTTACACTTGATTTGTCGTTAAGTTCATCTTTTTGAGAGTTTCGTGACAATCCAAGCCGTTATAAGAGCTCCAACTGTGAGTCACATTGTCTATAGGGAGAATGAACGGGGCACCAGAACCACCTCAACCCACTTCACAACTCTTTGGTTGGAGCTGTGGATGCTACAAACCAAACAACAGAATACAGCAGCAGCCACAGAGAACTGGGTTAATCACCTCCACTCAATATCACAGCATCATCTGCAAGTCTAGCTGAGGCGGGCACACCCACTCAGGCCAGCTGCTGTGAAAATATATTATATTATTCATCCGTACGCTGTGTGCTGCTGTCAGAGCTCGGCCTTCCTCTATGAATCAGAGCGAATGCACGATGTGTTGCGAGGGGACACTAAACTTTAATGCAAGGTTTATGCAAAAGTAGCTGAGAAAAAGACAAGATGCAAGAAATAGGAACATTAAACATTGAGCAGAAACGGTTTTTAAAGGGCGGGTCCATCTGCGTTCTTGGAAATGGAAACGCCCGCTCAGCCGTTATAGCTAAAAGCAGTGATATAGGTTACGACAGTAAGCTAATCAATAAAGTTACGTATATGAATCATGTGAATGCTAGCACTAGCTAAGAGAACGTTAGCTGTGCAAAGTTTGGAAATAACTGAAGGGGTTAGTTCAGACTTTTTGAAGGGGGGTTATATGTATACTCCCATTTTCTGTGAGGTAAAATTACTGTTTTTGTGAATGTAGTCTGGTGGCTTTGGAGATATGACAGCTTCAATTCCCCGTCAGAAAGGGCTGTCTGACGGCGAGGTAAAGCAGCTGCAACTAAACTTATTTAAGCCCCCTAAAAAAAAATTATCAGTGTAAGTGTACGCTATATTTAGAATATTTTCATTTCTTTACTACGCCATCAGAAAGTCCTTTCCGACGGGGAACTGAAGCTGTTATATCGTCTTCAAAACCACCAGACCAGACAAAAACAGTTGCTGGTCTACCACTGCCTCGATCGGTTAGTTTGTTTATGTTATTGTTTGACTTTCAGATCTGAACTAACGTAGCATCCACAGTAGTAAACTACTTAGCTTCTGTGCCGGTACTGTACAGTAAGTATTAATCACTGAAGGAATATAAAGATATACTGTATGTATATATGTTGCAGCGTCATCATGCAGAAACCTACGTCAGCTCATGTGGGGAAAAGTTTTTAGAAGGGCTTGAAGGGAAAATAGCATTTTGACGCTAAAACATACGTACATAATGATATAAAAACCTAAAAAATAATAATAATAATGGATCCACACTTTAAAAAGTCTCAAATAAAAGATATTTAGAAACAGAATAAATTAAGAGTAAATAGGCCCAATGACAATTTCTAATATGGATGAGGAAAAATATAGTTGAGTCATCCTAAACTACAGTATGAACTATAAAGAGTTTATTCCCCTATTAAAAGTTACGTGAACAAAAACTGAAGTGTGATCGGGTTAAAGGTCAGAGATTTAGCTTCCTGTGCAGCGTGAAGGAAATAATAAATACTCGATAATGAGCCCGGCCGCTCCATGTGAGCAGAGTAAAGAGCAGCAACATCGACCTGCAGTGATTTGATTATTCAGCGAGCATCCTCACCTCACCATGACAGAGACATGATGTCAGAGGATCATTTTAATTCATGGCGTCCTGAGTCATCGGCTGCGTCACCGGAGCTGATTGTTATTCTGCCGGCGAAGGAATTAAGTCTCAGGAGAGATGAAGAGAAACAGTGAGAAGGGAAAAGACATTGATTTATTCTTTTTTTGTTTTTTTTTACTATGAAATCTGAATTAATCCAGAGTTGATTATTTAGTTTTCAGCTCACATTGTAAATGTTCGAAGCAGACAAAGTGGCGTCCTCTCACTGTCTGGGATGAGAGCTCCTTTAAAAATTGACTAGCTGACAACACTTTAAATCAGACTGAAGGAGGCAAATCCCAGAAGGAGAGGAAGAAGAGAGTAAAATGTGACTCTGGCATTTGTGTATTTCTCCAGGGACAGTGTTTCCTCACTTTGTAATTATGTGAGAGTTTATGTGTGAGGGCAGAGACAGAGGACGTAGTCATACATACTAAACATCACAGCTGTAGTAGGCGAGATTGGAGCAAATATGATTAAAAAAAGTTATTTTTATACACTATATTGTGACAGTAGTACATGAAACAGGTAACCTGAACATTTCACAGACTGTATATATTGTATACTGTATATATATATATGATTCGGAAATGGTTCATTCTGCATAACAAGTACTTTAAGTATATTTTGAGGTTGATACTTTTGCAGTTTTACTACAGAAACAGTTTGAATGCAGGACTTTTACATGTAACATATTATTTCTACACTGCGGTATTTTTGCTCAAATAAAAGATCGGAATATTTCTTCCACCTCTGGATATCTGTCTGATGTCTGTCTCGTATCTACTGTTGTGGTAAACATAAACCGTGCGTCCTCCTCAGCTTGAAGGTTGGTGGTGTCAGAGAGTCCGTCCTCTCGTTGGAGGTCGATGGCTGACAGTGAAACACAAACTGTGCTGGAGGCCAGAGATGATATAGTTTTCCTATAGGAGGTCTATGAGCAGATAATTAGTCGGCGGTTGGCTCATTATCATGGCGCCATGTTTGACTGCATCGTTTGATCAATTCTCCTCAGGCAGGAATAATAAAGAAGAGATCCCAGGGTTGAGAGAAAACACTGGGAGGAGGCTACTATACCTGCTACTAAACACACACATATCTGTCAGCAGGCGAAACAAACCTGAGAGCACTGGAGTATGTTTTTCATGTTAAAGTGGATCATTAATGCCTCACATTTGTCCTCACTCACCCGTTGTTTACCACCAGACAGAAACCAGACAACCAGACAAAATAAACGGAACAGCTGGGACTCCTTCAATCAAGGTTATGGCAGCAATGTCCCAGAATGCCACGCAGCAGCATGAATCCCCCCCTGGGCTGACGTCCAGTGTTTTTAATCTGGCCAGGAGTCAGACGCAGGGAGTCAGTTACTGTCCCGTTTGTTTTGAGCTTCTCTTCAGATAACCAGACTCAATTTCCAGCCTGATAACAATCTCTGTGAGGCTGAAGCAGGGGGAAAGATCAGGTGAAAGATCGCCGGTGTGATTACGTTTAATGTTTGCATAGCGAGAGGAACAACAAGGAGGCCATCTCAAGCTGCAGCGGTGATTCGTCATCTGCCAACATTGTTCATGACTGTCACTAATTCAAACTTCTGATATTGTCCTGGTAATTGGTCTGCTTTTATATACTGTACATAACAGGTTATTCTCATACACCGTTCGTAGCTGTACACTTCTAAAAGTAATGCACTGTAATTCATATATATCCCACGAAATCAATTCATTTGTAATCCACGTAATCATGAACCAAGAGGTTTCAAGAGCGAGAAACACCACGTAGGCAGGAGGTCGGGGTGGATGGCTCGGTCAAAAAACACAAGAGGTCGCTGTTCATGTCCCGTGTGAAACCAGAAGTCAACGTTGACTTATTTGTCACGCAACTTCTGTACATAAGTTACGCCACTACCGTAGTTATTGTAACACAAATCACGATTTTCTCTGTGTTTTGTTGCCTAAACCTAACCAAGAACGGCATGTAGGAAGATCCTACTGTAACGTACTGGGTGCTGCGTCACCCCTTGTAGGAGCGACAGGCTTCTCCTGATACAAACACACACATGACGTTCGTTCCCATCCAGACCACAGTGATTTGGTCATTTTAAGAAATCTTGTAAGCCATTGTTTCACTGCTTAATTTGTCATTGAACATAACAACGTTCTTGTCGCTGATCTTTCTCCGAGCGAGTGTAATACTCCCACATTGACGATTTTTTCTGTCACTTTTATTTGTAAACCAACCACACATGGGCTAACGGCATGGAAGGCTTCTTCTGTAAATCAGCAGCTGGTTACTGTTGTCACAAATAACCAACACAACATTTAGCTGGAGCCAAACTGATGCAACAGATAAACTTCGGCCACTGCCATCGGCGAATGTCATCTTATTCACCAATAGGCCGATGGCAGTCAACTAGGTGAATATCGGCCGATAAATCAGTGCATCCCTAGTTTATTTAATGTGTCTCCGTCACGTAACATCGCTAATTCTTTCTGCCCGTCATCCGCCATGTTTGTTTACACTAAAGTCACGTTTGATCACGAGAGATTTTGCGAGATTTAGGGTTTTGAGAGTCGGAACAAAACTGTTATTTGTTGTTGTTTTCAACCTCTGTTAAGATTTGAGGGCCAGCCTTAAAACAAGCCTGTCCTCCTCTCCTGCAGTATGTCAGTAATGTCAGTAAATCCAGAGGGATTTTACGACAAAACTGATGAGAACTCTCCAACCTGGTCTTTTCTTTCGTCTCTCAGCCTCCTGGGTCAAATCATCCCCTTCTACAAATCCTCCTGCTGTTGTTGCACATGTACAGAGGACAGAAACTAAATCAGGTGAAGGGTGATTGGATCGGCCACACTGAACATCTGCCGTGTGGCATGTGTGCTTTTTTGTCAGCAGAGAAAAAGCATCCGCCCCCACACAAGACCTCAGCACTCCCACAAATGAGAGCTCCACGTGTAGCAGACACAACACCGCGTGGACACGTGCACAGCAGGAAAATAAATTGCACCCTGACATTGCTCTCGCTTGCTTGGTTCACAGCTCTTCCTTGACAACAGCGCTGTAGAGAGAATATTTATTTTCATCCAAGGTTTGCCTCTGTTTGTCTTCGACCAAAACCAGCGGATGGTTTATAATAATCATTAAATTTTAAAAGGACAATAGCATAAATATTCACGCTTGTTCTCGTGTTACAATTTCAAGATGAGAACAGTTAAGATGATTAAAAACGTCTCTTGGCTGCAGTTTAAATCACAAGGACAGCTGGTTATCCGGCATCCTCTGGCTGGAAACAGTAAATTAGAGCAGCATCAGCTTGTAGCTGTAGAGGGAAGTGATCGATTGAAGTTAATCTGCATCAAGTAATTTGTAACCAAAACACTATGAGCTTTAAGAGAATATAAACCAGTGGTTCTTAAACGTTTTTAATCCATGGCACCATGATTTATATGGACCACTTTGGTGCAGGCTGAAATATCTCAACAACTATTGGATGGATCGCCATGAAAATGTGTGCAGACGTTCATGTTCCCCTCAGGATGAATCCTACTGACTTTGGTGATCCTCTGACTTTTCCTCTAGCGCCACCATGCGGTTGATATTTGTAGTTTGGAGTGAAATATTTCAAAAACTATCAGATGGATTACTATGAAATGTTGTAGGGCTGTCAAAGTTAACGTGATAATGCAAATCGGTTTTGATTCCTCTAATTTCTTTAACGCTTTAACATAACTTGCTTGTAACTTGGTTGTAGCGGGCTCAGTTTTAAAGCCAGTTTAAAGATACTGATATCATATGAAACCAGAAAACCTAATGAATCCATTGGCAACCATGTCATACTAGCTTGTCGTGAAGGAGGTTAAATAACGATTTGTCGGCTTTTCTTTGAGCAATGATGAGAATAGATGATTATTTTTCTGTTTTGGTACATTTGACAACGTAATATGAACATGTAGTTAATGTAAACACTACCTTGTTTTGTTATGAGATTAAATAATATCTGAAATGTTCAGTAAAAAACCCACATGAGTTAAAAAAAATATCACATTAATCTTTCTAATAGCAGCAGAAGTCGTTTCGGTTTGAGACTGTGAGACACATGGATGATAGCTACTGTGTTCCTCATGTCACACATGAGTATAATTCACCGTGTCCAACAAGCCGTCTTTGTGTTGCAGAGTGTGTAATTAATGAATGCGTGTGCATGAGACGCGCTCGTGTGATTTTCCTCTTAAAACACAAAGAATCTGTGTGAGGTTTGTTTCCCGTGTGCAGGATATTCAGGATGTTCACAGCAGCAATGTCAGCTCCTCACTGCTGTGAATATTAACTGAATATTAACTCTGTCTGATTATCAGCAGACTACAGATGCACAGACCTCCACACAGAAAGACACACCATAACCACACTGTAATAAACGTTTCACAGCTCCATGTTAGCTGTTAAGAAGTTCACATTTTGAATGTGAAACACCAACCCCTGTAGAAGGTTCCCAAACACCACCCATTAATGAACAATAATAACACTTACATTCCCAAAAACTTTCACTAACTCCACGTGGGACTTAGAGATTAAACAACTCAACACACTGTCGTCTACCTTAAAGGGACAGCGCGTAGGATTTGGTGACATCCAGTGATGTGGTTGCAGATTGCAACCAACTGAGTACCCTTCTGCTTACTTCCTCCCTTTCCAAGACTGCAGTAACGTGAGCCGCCGAGTGCAAAAGTGTGGTAACGGCCGTTCGCCTCGCTCAGAGGCCGTCCATACCATAATAACACTACTTTAGGAGAAACGGAAGTCAGACTGCGGCTCACATTACCACAGTTTCACAGGTAAAACGTGAAAGGCTCTCTCTAGAGCCAGTGTTTGGTTTGTCCATTCTGGGCTACTGTAGAAACATGGCGGACTCCGTGAAGAGGACATGCTCCCTATCTAGATAGGAAGGACTCATTCTAAGCTAACGAAAACACAACGATTCTTAGTTTCAGGTGATTATACACCAAACAAAACATAGTCTTGAATATTATATTACATTTCTGCCAACAGATCCCCCAAAATGTTACGCACTGCTTCTTTAAAACAGTCCAAATCAATTTAAACCGATACCACTTCCCAAGTAACAAAGTACAGCAGGATGGTTGATGCTTTAAGCACGTTAACATTACCTTTCTATTCAACTGAGAACACTCTGGTTGACAGCTTGCACCAAAATTCCAGGACATCAACGCCCGTAGCGCCTAAAACAAACCATCCAGTTAAAAAATGATGATTATTTGCACATGATTTTTCTAACCAATGGAAAGCACAGGATGTGGGTAAACCAGCAATCCTGCTCGTCAGCTTGACAGGAAGCTCTGTATTTAACCGTTGTTGTTCGTTTGTTAGTCGGGCTGTAACAACTCCAACCAGAATCACTATTTCATTACATGAGTTTCTCAGTTATGATGAAAGTTAATAACCTTTTTCCCTAAATAAAGTTAAATTAATTAATTTCTGTTCCTCTTTCTCAATTATTACCTTCCAAATAGAAACTATTCAAGTAGAGAAATTGAATTAAATGTGCTTCTGAAGGTGATTACTGTATTAACCCTTATTGATAGAATAACTTCAGGACATATTTACATGTACATGAATATGTATATTTTCTTATGTCAAATAAAAACATGTATCTGTTTGGATGACACAAACATGACACAAGTGGGTACATCTATTTTCCTCTGTTGAGAAAACACCTCACGTATAACAAACTCATCTCTGTTCCTCAAGGACGGCTTCAAAGATTCAGGTAGCCGACAAGTGAACCCAGAAGTTGAGTTCAGGTTAAGATGATCGTCACTGTTTTTTATTCAAACACAATGTGATTAGTCAGCTTCTTTGTGCTGCAGCCGGTGAGTCAGAGGGAGTGAAAGGCCACTCGCAATATTTGACAAATAAGAAAGTACAGCAGCTCTAAAAAAACTAATATGTGCTGTAACGGAGACATGAGTCAGATCTTTAGAAATGTTGACATTGACAAATACAGCTGTCATGTTTTTTTTTAATAATTCTGTTAGTGGTAGGAGGACACTGCGTTCTGGTAAAACTCTACTCTGGTAGAAGTTCGTATGCATTCATCTCTTGTAATACAAACATTTGTTTTAAACACATGTATAATAAGGATTTTGCTATCTTGACTGAACCTGAGCATTCACGACACATTAATAAATTAAGGTTGATCGCCGTCATGTCCCTTCAGTCTTCCCCCGTCCAACACAGTGGCCGGATATTGATTATCCAGACTTCTCTCTATATTTGATTGAATCACATCACAAGTGTTGTCTGTAAATAACCAGCCTGTTGACAGCCAACTGTTTGATCTACAGGCTGAGATGACAAAGCCTCGGTATTTGATGCCCTGGGAATGAGGATTTCTAGAACGTGAAACTTCCCACACAGCGACCTCTCCCTGACATTTGAGGCTGCCAATGTGCGCGGCTGCTTCAGGCTTTTGACATTTCCCTCCAGTGAAGTTTAGAAAGTCAATTTATTTATTTATCTAACTTCATCACCTCTCCACAGGATGCTACAGTTCAAGGCTCAGTAAGTAAACAGCTAATCCATCAGAGTAAGTGAATTTAGTTAAATTGGATTTATAAGGGAAGAAAAGTACTGTCATTAGTCTCACTGTCAGGAATAATGCAGCCTTTTGTCTCGGTCCTGCTGCTCTACAGCTGCAGGCTGTTATTTATGCAGAAACATAATGGCCTCATGAAACACACCGGATGCTCCCTGAGCACCTCAACAACACGGGGAGCAAATCTGCATCAATTTACATCACTGGCAAAAAGAACCAAAGATATTCTGACAAGCAGCTTCATTTTCTTTTTTTATCATGAATTATTCTGGATAGCAAACGAAGAATTCATTTATTCAGCATGCATCATCTGGATCTTAAATCATCCAAATTAAATACATAAATGGAAATATCTTTAGTCAATTACATCTTTCTGCAACTGATAATAAACTAAAATGTGATTAAATATCCCTCCTATTAACATTTACTGTGTTAAACAAAAGCTTTTTTTAGTATTTGTTTAAAAAATATACAACTTTTATTACGCTTTTGACAGAAATGATTTATTTCCATTCTGAAAAGCTGTTGGCTCGGTTTTTAGTGATGCTATAGGGGCGTTTCCATTACTATGGTCCAAACAGAATTATCTCAACAACTATCAGAAGGATTGCCAATAAATTTGGTACAGATATCCAGATGATGAATCCGGATTACTTTTGAGACCTCCAGCGCCACCATGAGGTTAACATTTGTGGTTCTGCGTGAAACGTCTTGACAAATGTTGGATGGTTTGCCATGAAATCATTTGCTCATTTTCATTTAGTGCCATCATCTGGTCAAAATTAAAATTTGTATTAAACAATGTATCCTCATACAACGGTTTGTATGATATCTTACGAACAGCAACATGTGAAAAATAAAAATGAAAAATGTAAGATGGGTCACCAAATATACTTAATATATGCCCATTAATATATAGGTTGCCTGCCAAGGTAAAGTCAGTGAGTGCAAAACAATGCTAATGTTTCTAATCGCTTTTACATTTACATTTAATTCATGTTTCACAAAACAAATATTTTTGTTGTTTTGTTTGTAAGTACTGAAACATTCTTCTCATTGAGTAAGTTGTTGTATGGCAGCTGAAAAGGCTTTTAAAGCAGTTATTTAAAAAAATATATATATTTTTCATGTGAGAGAAGGTTATATTAAAGGTTGTTTCATATAATTGTATGATTGAATTTGTGCTCATTCAAAGAATGAAATGTTGAATGATTTTAAAATTATTTTTTTAATGATGGGGAATAAAAGGGGAATAAATAACAGCAAAAACAAATTAAACAAAGACATCGGTATCGGCTATCAGCTAAATTGTTATTTTAAACATCGGTTTCAGTATCGGCCCAGAATTTCACAGTTGGTGCATCCGTAAGGCAGCCGGTATCGTGAACACCGCTTAACCGCTGAGTTATCATTCTGATATATTGTGTTTTTGTTGAGCTCACAAATCATAAAGGGAAAAAAAATCAAAAAGAAAAAAAGTAGATGTTGGTGAAACTTGGAGCTTAGAGTGGAGGGACTGTGTCGTCGTCTGACTGGTGATAAGGAGTCCATTTTGGCTCCAGTTTGCACTGGGAGGCCAGGGAATGACAAAGGCCCTGACTGGCCTGCTCACCAGTCCGACCACGCAGGGACCAGAACGCCACCGAGGCCCCGAACAACAACGCTTTACTGAAGATGCAGCAGAAAAGCGTGAAAAACGAACACAGGAAGGGAATACAAACGATGTTGATCTTAAAAAGCCATTTCAGTATTTTGGCATGTTTTGGTCCACAAATTATTTACTGCAATTAATATTTGTGTGTTTCACCACTTCTCTGGTTTCCATTTCACATGCAGAGAACTTGAATATTTAAATAATCCATCAAAGAGAGGAGGAAAGTGTGTCATCGCAGCATAAAATCATCATAATTAATAGCGGAGAAAATAGCAAAGGAGTAAACTATTTTATGTGAAATGTAATGCATTCGTGGGAGTTATGTAAGGAGAAAGTAGGCTAATGGATTACAATGTCATTAGGCTGCACAGAAGAAACTACTGCATAATATTATGATCTGTAATTATACCAGAATAAGGAAAAAGAGAGATGACATAGAAATGAAATAATGCATACTGAACATGCTGTATGTAGGGCGAGGGAGACGTCTCACACAACACACTGATGTGTAAATATAATGATAACAGTGTGTAGAAGGATGTGGATATGATTACAGTGTCAGCTACATTAACATGTGTTGTGCAATACCACCTGTTTTATAAAGATTATATAATGTAAAGCTTGTTATAAACTCCAAAAAGACAAACAAAAATGCCTGTGATGTTCCTAAGGAAATCTAATAGATACAGTATTTAAGTACTTTACTTTAGTACAATTTTGAGGTACCTCTACTTTACTTAAGTATTCAATTCTATGCTACTTTATACTTCTACCCTACTACATTTTAGAGGGAAATGTTGTACTTTTTACTCCACAACATTTGTCTGACAGCTGGAGTTACTTTTAGATTAAGATTTTACACAAATATTTGTCAACATATTCAGCTGATTAAAAAACTAAAAGTTAAACTTGATTTTTATTAGAATTAATTGATTTAAAGGGTAATAATTGAATACTATCTCAATTTACTCTATAGTTATTATGCAATATTAAACGTCTCCCCTCGCTAGAGAAACAGACTCACATTAGTCTGGGTGTCTCTGATGTAACACTGGTTTTCATATGTTGTGGCATCAGGTCGAGTCTGTCACCTCGTCTGGTGTCACATCCTGGCAGAGATCGGACCGACGATCACAGATGGAGAATATCTCCAGAAGAATGTTAACGACACAGATCGTGATTGTAGAAATGAAAAAGCTGAGAAATCAATAATCAATGCATGCAGATTTCTTTTAAGCACTTTTAGGATGCTTGTGATTTGTATACTTTCTTGTCTAAGCTGGGTTATGAATGTAGCTTTTGAATATTTGTAATGAAACTCTGTTAAGAAACAACAATATATAACTCATATCAGTTTGAACCTGACTTTCACAAACAATTTGAAATGTACGTAGGTTGTCTTAAACACTCGCTGAGAACAAAATGGAAAAGGAAAGCAGAAATTATTCATTTTAAAGATATTAACTGGATATTTAGATCAATATTTAGCGTTTCATGTTTCATTGAGACATAAAACATCACCAAATTCTGCAGGAAAGTATTGAAAACAGATGAAAAATAGAAGTGAGCAACGGTCAATGGTCAATGAGCTTAACTACATTTAAGTACATTTAACTGAATTTTTTTTAATTAAGTATGGTTTTGAATGAATTACTTTTTTCATTGTTCACTGTTGTATTGGTACTTCAACGTACCATAAAGAGACAAAACTAATGTTCCATTTACTGTATTTTACTAGATGAGATGATGGCTGCAGGAACTAATCATCAGCCTGTGAACACTGACCCCTAGTGGACAGAAGAGGTAACACGTTTATTTAGTTTCTGCAGATCCTTAACTAAGACAACTAGGTTTTGTTTTGTTGTTGATGAACTATAAAACAAAAAGAACAACCATCTGCACTGAACATTTCCCAAAAGCACATAATTGAGATGTTTCTACTCTGGAAATATAATAAATACAGTATTTTAAGTACTTGTTCTTAAGTACGATTTTGAAGTACTTTACTTGAGTATTTCAGTTTTAAGCTACTTTATACTTCTACTACATTTTAGAGGGAAATGTTGTACTTTTTACTCCCCAACATATCTGACAGCTGGAGTTACTGTTAGATTAAGATTTTGCACAAATATTTTTAACATATTTAGCTGATTAAAAAACGAAATGATGATTTTAATTGAAATTAATTGATTGAAAGGGTAAAAATGAAATAGTCTAAATTTTCTCTATATTAGTAACAATTATTTAGTACTTTCCAGGAATTATTATTATTATTATTATTATTATTAATTTACAGATACATACCTGTTTTTTTCTAGGAAATTATAAGAGCAAGTATGGTATTTACAAAAACAAATTGTAATAATTAGTATCCCATATTATGACGTAGTATTTCATACTTTTGTATTGTAGTATTCAGATTTAACTGAAAAAAGATTCAGATTTCAGAGCTTCCGTATTGTATCGTGTACTTTTTACTTATTATCTCATAATTTTTCATAATATCATGATGTCTTATTATCTCATTAAGTTTTAGTATCTAATAGTTTATGTAATTTTGTATTCAGGAAGGGAAAGCAGAAATGATTCATTCTAAAGCAAATAACTAAATATTTAGATCAATATTTAGCTTTTCATGTGAAACATTAAACATAACCAAAATCTACAAGAAGATCTCAAATCAGCCTGTGAACACTGAACCCTTAGTGGAAAGAAGAGGTAACATGTTCATTTATTTTCTGCAGATCCTCAACTAAGACAGCTTGGTTTTGTTTTGTTGTTGATGAGCTATAAAACAAAAAGAACAACCATCTGCACTGAATCTTCTCCAAAGACTTGCTTTTCATCTTATTTTGTGGGTCAACCTTCACATGAATCACTGTGTGTGTGTGTGTGTGTGTGTGTGTGTGTGTGTGTGTGTGTGTGTGTGTGTGTGTGTGTGTGTGTGGAGGTCACGTTCCCATGGCGACCGGTCAACACAGCGAGGCAAACAGAAACTTATCAAAAGATGTAACTTTAAGAAGAAGCCTGATGAGAGGACCAGCTCTGTCTGAATGCTGATTCAATGTGAGTCATATTATATATATATACTGATGACACATCTACTCACTGATATCAAACATGATGTCACGCTGCAGATTGATTATTACCAGTGGTGGAAGAAGTACTCAGATCTTTTAAGTTCCAGTGTGGAAATACTCTGTCATAAGTCCTGCATTCAGTAAAAAGTACAAAAGTATTAGCATCAAAATATACTTAAAGTACCAAAAATAGCTGCAACAATTAACCGATTAATACTATTAAATTAATCTCCAACTATTTTAATAATCGATAAATCGGTTGGAGTATTTTTTTCAAGAAAAATAAAAGTCAAGTTCTCTGATTCCAGCTTCTTAAATGTGAATATTTTCTGGTTTCTTTACTCCTCTATGACAGTAAACTGAATATCTTTGAGTTGTGGATAAAACAAGACATTTGAGGACGTCCTCTTTGGGAAACACTGATCAACATTTTTCATAATTTTCTGACATTTTATAGACCAAATAACTAATCGAGAAAATAATCAACAATAAAAAAAATCATTAGTTGCAGCCCTAAATGGGTCATTTCAGAATAATGTATTGGATTATAATTATTGATGCATTAATGTGTTCATCACCTTATTGTTGCAGCAAGTAAAAGTGGAGTTAATTTGAATTAATTTATATACTGCTGGGGGGCTTAATATGTAATAATACATCATAATTTATTAGTTGATCTATATTTTGTAGTAACATCTATATATAAATCGGCAACATAACTAGTAACTTCAGTTATCAGATAAATGTAGTGGAGTAAAAAGTACAATATTTCCTCTCTGAGATATGGAGTAGAAGTACAAAGTAACAGAAAATGGTACCTCAAAATTGTACAATAGAGTACATGAGAGTAGATTTACAGCAGTAGAGGCTGATTCTAATCAGAAATTTGATTAGTTTCCCACAGGTCTGCGTCAACATGTTTAAATTCTTCTTTTCTTCTTCTTCTTCTTCTTCTTCTTCTTCTTATTTTATATACACTATATTATTATAGTGTTTAAGTGAAGAGTTTTAGCGTCCTGATGGTGGTCTAAATGACAGAAATACTGAAATTTGGGAGAATAAATATGGGAAGATATTGTATTTAATGATACATGCTGTTTGTTTGTCTTAGCCTACATCCTAAATTTGACCTTTTTTAATTTGTAATATAATTTTACATCTGGAGCAATAATACATTACAGCAACATCTTTTATTTCCAGTATTTTATTTAAAAGGAGCTGAGCCTTCATCACATCCTCTTTAGTTCTTGTTTTCAGCCAGCAGAGGAAGCTGTAACCAAACATTACGTTCTCCACTGCTGCACTGATCTGAGGAGATACTGACTTTTCAATGTGACTGAAAGCTTTACTTATGTAGCGGTGGGGGAAGTATTCAGATCCTTTACTTCAGTAAAAGTACAAATACCACACTGTAAAAACAGTCTGTTACAAGTAAAAGTCCTGCATTGAACATCAGTAAAAGCATATAAGTATAATCAGGAAAATGTACTTAATGTACTAAAAGTAAAAAAAAGTCCCCTGTGATTGTTGTACTATTATATAAACTATCATTAGATTATCATTACTCATGCATTAATGTAAAAGCAGGATTTTACTGTATGATTATTTTCATTATGGATTAATCTGATGATTATTTTCTCAATTAATTGATTGATTTGTAAAATTTGTTGGGTAGTTTAATTTACAACAAAACATCAGATTTTATAAGCTCTTTGTGTTTTGTGTGCAATTTGTAAAGTAACTAGTAGCTGTCAGATAAATGTAGTGGAGTAAAAAGTATGGCATGAAAAAAACTCCATGTACTTAAAAAATGTACTTAGTTTCATTCCACCACTGCACTTTACTGAAAGGGACCGTAAATGTGAAATATATACAAGTATAAATATATAAATACAGATACTGTTGAGGAACTGCAGCTGATTCATTATTCTGACACTGGCGAGGGATTGGGAACACTCAGATGAGCTCTCCATACTGCAGATTTGACCTTTCTGTTACAGCTCAACATAATCAGGGATTACAGGTCACTGTGGAGGAAACACGGTGCTTTGAGGTACTTGAGTATTTCCATTTCATGACTCATTGTACTATTGTGGCACCTGCGGTTTTTAACAGCAAGCTCACTTTCGTAGTTTCAACATTTATATGTACTTTAAATCTTGTTGGGTGGAATAATCTATAACAAAGCAAAGGCATCATAATTACTATAAAATGATTATATTTGTATATACAATCTTAATCTGCAAAGTAAATATAGCTGTCAAGTTAGTAGATGTAGTGGAGTAAAAGTACAAAGTAACTCCAGTAAATACTCCAGTAAGTTACAAATACCACAAAACTGTACTTAAGTACAATACTTGAGTACTTGCACTACTGGATACAAAGTTTTTATCTGACAAGACTGATACATTTGAGTTTATCTACAATATCTACATGTGTGAATAAGTAAAATAAGGGCTGTCAAAGTTGAAGCGATAACGCGTGAACGGAAAATTCACTTTACGCCACTAATTTGTTTAGCGCATTTAAACAACTTGGGTTTTTTTAGGTTGTAGCGTGCTCAGTTTTAAAACTAGAGTGAAGATACTGGTATCATATGAAACTAGAAAACCTAATGAATCCATTGGTCATGTCATACTAGCTTGTCGCCAAGGAGGTGAAATAACGTTCCAAACTTACGCTAAATCTTGGCGAGGAAAAACTGTCATGGCCATTTTCAAAGTTGTCCCTTGACCTCTGACCTCAAGATATGTGAATGTAAATGGGTTCTATGGGTACCCACGAGTCTCCCCTTTACAGACATGCCCACTTTATGATAATCACATGCAGTTTGGGGCAAGTCATAGTCAAGTCAGCACACTGACACACTGACAGCTGTTGTTGCCTGTTGGGCTGCAGTTTGCCATGTTATGATTTGAGTATATTTTGCATGCTTAATGCAGTACCTGTGAGGGTTTCTGGACAATATTTGTCATTGTTTTGTGTTGTTAATTGATTTCCAATAATAAATATATACATACATTTGCATAAAGCAGCATATTTGCCCACTCCCATGTTGATAAGAGTATTAAATCATTTTGAACAGATAAAAAATGTGTGATTAATCGTGAATAACTATGGACAATCAAGCGATTAATTGCGATTAAATATTCTAATCGATTGACAGCCCTACTAATAATATATTTACTTGAGTATTATTTTCAATGCAGGATTTTCATTTTTAATGGAGTATATTTACTGAATACTTCTTCCAATACTCCCCTCTGGAGCTTTGTTAAGTTTGTTGAGAGCCTAAAATACATCAAGTCCTGCATGAGCGACTGTTCTTACATTTCATGTTGCATGAGTGCACAGAGTAAAAAAAGTCTCCCTGACCTCCCACTCTGTTCTCTACATACCAGGGGCACACCTGTGGTTCTCCGTTTTGTCAGTAGAACCTGAAATCCACTTTGAAGTGATCTGCTTGTTGTTGAGACATAAATATGCATGAGAGGAATTTTATAAGAGCAAAAGATGAAAGACAAACGTTTTCCTCAGAAGAAGCGTGTCGTGTTTTCTGTCAGAAACATGAAAAGATCTTTTTTTTAACAGTTGACCTCATTCAGTTGTTTCAGAAGTTTCAATTTTGATCCTTAGTGGGATTTCAGCATATTACAGAGACTGGGAACAGTAATACTATCAGTGCATAAGTACAAACTGTACCACCAGCTCAGTATTATTGCTAGAACTAATACTTCCAGTTCTCAGAAGTGGGAATTAGCAAAGTAAATGAAGGTACTTTATTGGAAAATGTTCTATATACTAATTAACCCATGAAGATATAGTAGATAAACTTATAAAGTAAAAAGAAAAAGAAATCTTAAACTTAAACTTAAAAAATAATAAAAAAATTAAATAAAAATTAATTAATTAATTAATTAATAATAATAATAATAATAATAATAATAATAATAATAATAATACAAAAAAAAATCAGTCTTGTCACGTAAAAACTTTGTATGCAGTAGTGCAAGTACACAAGTATTGTACTTAAGTACAGTTTTGTGGTACTTGTACCTTACTGGAGTATTTACTACAGTTACTTTATACTTTTACTCCACTACATCTACCAGTTTGTTCGCTATAGTTACTTTGTAGCTTAAGTTTGTACATACAAATATGATAGTTTTATAAATTAAGGTGCATTGTTTTGCTATAGATTATTCCACCCAAAAAGATATAAAGTACATAAGAATGTTAAAACTATTAATTTGTGCTCGCTGTTGAAAAGTGCAGGTGCAAACAGTGTAAAACAGTTAAAATGTCTTAAAGATTTTAATGTTTCCAAGTGAGATGTTGTGGGGGTTAGAGTTTAAATTAAAGCACTTAAAGCTGTTGAATTTTTAAATTAGAATAGTATTTTTCCATTGAGGTGTCACTACTTTCACTTAAAGATATGAGTACGTCTTTCACAGTAAATCAAACTCACTCAGACTAAGAGGCATCCTGACTGGCTCTCCTCCAGGTCAGTCTTTCCTCGTACACCTTCGTCTCCAGACAGGATTTCCTGTCTGTGTCTGAGGGAGGGGTTGGATGTCAGGAGCCCCCACAGCTCCCAGCACTGGTACTGGGACATGGACTGGGAATGGGACTGGGACTGGGACCTGAGGAAGCCAGAGACAGTAGTGAGCACACTCACTCTCATCATGTTTAACTGGTCACGGCTTTGTTTCCTGCCTCCATTGTTTGAGATGAGCAGGAAGGATGAGCAATGGCTAAACCATCACGTCTATTCTTCCCTTATTTTGTCACTCTGTTGCTGTAATGTGTGTGTATCTATCTGCTGGGGTTGAGCAGGATTAATCACTCACTGTAAAACAGGGTGTCTGCAGATCCTACAGTTGTTTGTTGTGGAGCATGTCCAGTCATAGGTCAACACAGAACAGGTTTAGTAACACAATACATCCAGTCTGCTAAAAAAGACCTTTTACAATTCCCACCCAGGAGTTACTTCTGTAGCTGCTTGAGGGTACAGAGACTGCGGAGTAGGCCTAGCTCATCTAATCTGAAAAAACAAAAACAAGATATAAAGATATAAATGATACAGAACAGTTTAGTTAGCCAATGTTAAAAGTAATGGATTAACAGTTGAAATAGTAGATAAACGTCATGGATAAACAGTTGAAATAGTTAGCTAAAAATGATGGATAAAGACTTGTTTTGCCAAATTTGTTTCCTTGTTTAAAACCTTTGTTTTTTATCCTCACATTCAAGTAAAAAAATCCTAAATTCCTAAATAAAAAACCCTCTGTTATTGATGCCGTAAATCTGATTCTTTGAAATGCAGGTTGATGGAAAAATACAATTTCCAGTGATTCTACCACCAGTATAAACAACAAGTATTTTTATCTGTTCTTCCACAGTGATTACTGAGTGACATCAACCTCGTATCTACTGTAAACACAGAGCTGAGTGCTGCTTCCTTCCTTGTCCTGGAGGAGACATTTCACATGCAGGACAACATGAAGAAGAAGAAAAAGCAGCGGGCCCGAAAACTCACCAAAAAACAGCATAAAAATGTAAAGTATAAAGCAAAAAAAACAGAGAAAGAGTGTTTAGTGTTTCTGGTTAGAGAGTGGTATCAATGTTTCCCATCTAACTCTCAGCAAGAAAGCAAATAAGCCAGTGTGCAACCTTCAGATCTAAAAAGTGAAGCCAATACTGAAGTGCCTTAAACTTGCATTCTTTCTAACAGCCAGCAGGGGGCGACTCCTCTGGTTGCAAAAAGAAGTCTGATTGTATAGAAGTCTATGAGAAAATGACCCAACTTCTAAAACTTATCACCGCTACATAAATGCACCTTTGCTGATAGAAGTACAGTTAGTGTATATTATCAGATATGATTTGTCTGAAACATGGTTCAAAGGTTTCCATGGACGAAACCGTGCAACCCTTCAGATCCAACCGGCCGGAGTTTGAGGGCTTCCTGTCTGAGATGACTCGGTGGTTTTCGGACCATCAGCTGCAGGTGGACGAGCTGTTCAGCCACAGTGACGCAGACAGAAATGGATCAGTCAACCTGAAGGATTTCTACCTGGGTAATCCATCTTCTCTCTGCAGCTTCATCCACAGAGTCTGAACAAGTTTCCTCTTTCGGAAACAATGACAGTATTTTCTGTGATTTTATACGCTAACATCTGTGGGGGGGCTCAGACTGAAAACTCTTCTACAACAGACTTCAGTGTCTGTTCCAGCTCCTGTGAATGCCAGATAATCTTGAAGGAAAAAGAGATTAGAAAGAGATATGTGGGTCAGTATTAACCCAAATGCCACAGTGTAGTTGTACTGAAGTATTCACGGAGGGTGCTGTGAGTCATTTCCTTTCATCCGCCTCGCAGATAAGAGCAGCTCTGGGAAACAAAACCGGGACAATGTTCCTTTTGTACTGAAGGGTGTTTGAGGAGCTCAAAGACCGGCAGGATAATGACTCTGTGGTGCAGACTGAGATTCACCTCTTTTCAAAAAGCAAGAAAACCGATAGATAAATTCCCCAACAAACAAAAATGACTCACAAAGCAGCCACAGTTTTCAGCTCCAGGACACAAAAAGACCAGTATACATACAGCGATCAGTCACAACATTAGGTCACCATGGGTACCCTGACCGGTCTGCGGAGATGCTCTGACCCAGTCGTCTAGCCATCGCAATTTGGCCCTTGTCAAAGTCGCTCACCTCCTCACGCTTGCCCATTTTTTTCTGCTTCCAACACAAAGTTCAAAGTTGAAAATGTTCACTTGCTGTCTAATATATCCCACCAACTGCCAGGTGCCATTGTAACGAGATAATCAATGTTATTCACTTCACCTGTCACTGGTCTTAATTTTATGGCTGATCGGTGAACATCTGGCTCACTTCTTAACACAATTCTTGATCGGTCCAGCAACGCTCGGAACCCCTTTTTTTTAAAAAAGAAACTAGGAACAATAAGTAACAATAACAAGCAAAAGCATGAAGGTAAAACTATATCAGGTTGACACATGAAGAGCACAAACTGATTCTGTGTGCTCGGACAAAATCTGCAAAACAATTCAGCATCCCCTAAAATCCAGATAAATGTACAAATTCTCACAACCATTTTTCCAAATATGAAATGTACGGAAGCCCTTTTCTCTCCTGTGTTTATGGAGAGAAAAGTTTTTGCCAGGGTAATCTTTCTAATGGCGCATTCACCCCAATAGCGAAGCGAACTTTTCGCGCGGCGTGATTACATACAAAGTCAATGCAAAGAGGCAAATAGACGCGATGCAAACACGCAAAATTTGCGTCATTCACATGTGGTCGCCATTTCATGAAGAGTTTATTAAACTATTGATATGGATATAAACTCATTATTATTGATCCATGCAGGTCTGATGAACTTGAACGTCCCTTGTCAGCCGTTTCAGCTCCACATGCTGACTCAGCAGCTGAAGACCGCCAACGACATGATCAGTTATCGAGACTTGAGCAGACAAGTGCAGAGACTGAGGTAAAATAAACTGTTTCCTTTCTGTTTGAGTATCTTTTATTGTTTTTATTAACTGTGTTTTCTGTCTTTTTGACATCAAAGACTGAGTGACAGCACAGAGATCGACACCCAGATATCCAGATGTGATCAACATCAGCTCTTAAACCCTGAACAGGACAGGAGGTACCTCATGCACATTAACACATCAAAAAATACAAAGAACATCCCAGAACAGTTTCAACACTCTCTTTTCTTTCTCATGTCGAGTTGACATTCAGACCTCCATGTGTGAGGTGAACAAGTCAGAGTTATTTCTGAGCAGTCAGCAGTAAATCACTTCCTGTTACTAAAGCACACGTCGCCTCAACAGCTCCGTAAACAAAGACGACCTCAACACGACCTTCAGACAAGTGTTGTTGCCTTTTATGACCTGTTGCCATAATAATAGCGATGCACCGATACTGGATCGGGTTTCGGTGACAATGGGGCTGATCTATTCAAATTAATTCTATGTTTATATACTTTATACATTATATACTGGAATTTTAATTCTTGTTTAAGTTTTGACCATTTTTTTGCTGCATTAAAAAGGTTTACACTTGAATTGTTATTCCTGTTGATTTTGAAGACTTTTTCAACTAAGTTGCTGGTGTACGATTTATTATTTTGATCAAAAAGAACAATTAAACAGATTTAGATTATTAATTACAGCCACTCTCTGAAAGAGCTTCACATGACTCTAGATCACATTACATCATCAAATTCACATTTTTTTGCTCTTAATTAAAAGTCAGATTTTAACCATCAACAGGTTCATCCGTCTGAGTGTCAGACTGATCCCCTTCGACTCTGCTGCAGCTCATCCAGGAAACTTTGAGGTGGTTTTGTTGAGCAGCAGCAGAGTCTTCAGTCTGATCAGGATGATCAAGGACCGGGTCGGGATCCAGACCTCCAGGCTGGAGGTTTACCGGAGCAGAGTGCCCACAGAGGAGGCTCGCCTTCCCCCAGAGGGCCTCCTGGAGGATGTTGGCTTCAGAGGAGGGCCAGAGGGAAGTCCTCCAGAGGACACGGTGTACTACGACTACAGACTGATGTTTACAGACTGTCCCGTCCTCAACTGTGACCACTACTTCAGGTCAATGCTGGACGCTGCCGCCACGAGGAGCGGCCACTGTCTTTAACGGCTTGTTATTTTAGTGTTAGCTGAGAGAAATAAAAGACACACACCTTAGTGTCGTCAAAGATAGAAGTTGTTCGTCTCTACTTTCCTGTAACTTCTACAACAACACCTTGTGGAACGGGTCCAGTATTGAGGGACAACGCTGTAAACAGCGAGGTTAAGTGTAACGTTATGTTCACTAAAAGTGCTTGTTTTTGCCACTGACAGGCTCAGATTGTTATTTTAAGTGTCTGATAACTTTATGGAAGGGACCCTACCGTGAAATAAAACCTTTTTCTTGCCTTTCTCTTGATCCAGTCTGTTTGTTATTGTGTCCATGTCCCGCTCAAGGAGAAGTCTCCTCGTGAAATCTGAATATCTGTATACTCTGGTTCTAATAAATACGGGCGGCCATCAAATTCAAAGACCTCATCCACACTGTTGAAATCATCTAAATATTCAGCCATGACATTGAAACTCTTTTAGATAACACTAAGTTACTCTTTCTGTATTCCAACACAACAAACTGCCCGGCTGGCACTCGCGTTTCCACCGTGAATATATTCCACTATTCCACCGTCTTCCGGCACCTTCTTCTTCTTCTTCTTTGGAGTTTTACGGCAGCCGGTTGCATTGCTGCCCCCCTCATGAACTAGTGCATTACTGTGACTTCTTCATTCAGATCCTGTTTACTAGACCAGTGACTCTCCAGAGGTCAAAACCGACCTTCTCACTTCCTCTTCTTTCTCGGGGTCGTGTCTAGAAGGGAACCCGCAAATTGCAAAATCTGAAAGCTGAAAGCTGATCTGAGATCTGCAAAAACTTGCAAAACCTCTCGCAAGACTCGCTGCCCGACGACCTATCCTTTCCTTAACTATTCGAGTTAAATGACTAACTTTAACTATTCATGATCAATGCCTCATGCCTAAAAGGAGGGTTTTTCATTGCCACTGTCGCATAAAAATACACGCCCTTGTTGGGTCTCCAAATTTTACGGTCTAGACCTGCTCTATAACTTCTGTTATGATTTGACGCTATATAAAAATAATTGAGAAGAAAAGAATTGAATAACCATCAATAATCATCTCGCGAGAGTTTCCCCAATTTACTGGTTCCCTTCTAGACACCCCCCTTGTGTTTGTTGGACCCATCCCTCCCACCCACGGATCCGTCTTTTTTCGCTCTTAAAACTATGTCACCACAATCACTCCCGGCGCACTTTCTCTGAGCGTTTACTGTTGCCGTGGATGAGTTTACAGTGTAGTTAATGGAAAGCTTGGTGCGTCTCATACCGGCGCTACAGTCTCAAATGCAGACAGCCATGACAAAACACAGGTATTTGACGCCCTGGGAATGAGAACGGACTGTGTCGTCTACAGCGTTCTCCCTTAATGCCGGACCAATTTAAAAAATTGTGGTCCCCATTATTCACTTGGACACAGATGGAAAATAGAATCCAGGTTGAAAACTACCAACGTTGCCCTTTAAAAGAGGTTTAATGTCAGAAAGCTGCAGGGGAGCCTCTCACTCAGCACCTTGTTTACACGTTAATTACTCTCTGATGTTTACTCTCACATTTAAGTGACAACATGTCAAAACCTTTATACCGATATAAAGCAGTGTTTTTAATCGTGGCCTCAGGGGGCCACAGAGGCTGAACTGTGCTGAGCTGGAGTCAGTGGAAAGTGCTTGGCTAGTGGAAACCACAGAGCAGCTATAAACAGCTGGTGGCGGCCACTAAAGCGTGCCGACACACCCAACAGCTTCCCTGCTGCTGCTGCAGCTCCACCCCGCAGTTAGATTCCTGCTGCAGATGTAGTTCACTCCAAAAACACCAACAAACACACAGTATAGGAGTGTTATAAAACACAAAGACAGAACAACCAGAAAGGTTTTCAAAGTCAAAATAATGTTTATTACATAGTTTCAAAAATACTGCGCAATATAAATATTACAAAATACTGTGAATAATACTGTGTGTCAATATACTTTACTTAAAAACAATTGGGATGAAAACACGGACAGACTTCCGATGAGGGCTGCAGCAGTTTGTCGTTCTACAGTGTTAAACATAATAAAACATGTCTGCTGATATAAACTGATCTCAGATCAGTAACTCTGAGATGTTTTATGTTTGGGCCCAAACCTTCGACAGTAAAGGAAAAGTTCAACACTATTCACTTTCTTGCAGACCGGGGAGTGTCAATCTAGCAAGAAAGTAAATAAACGTGTTTCCCAAAATGTTGAACTATTCCTTTATTTCAATATATATACTGTACATATTAGTGTGTTTACATGTGAATGTTGCTCCACTAAAAGATCCCAAAACATATGAACAACTGACACAGAGGAAGTTGAACATTATGACAGACAAGTGTGCATTTCCTTTAGCTTTCTGTGCATTTTAAAATGTAGAATACCATTTCATCTCCATAACTTAAAACTTTTTGTAAACTCAGATAAACTTTGTTTTTTTTATTCCTATGACAGAATACTTTTCCAGAGGATTTCATGAGGGTTTTTGAGGCTGATCTTGTCTTGAGAGCAAACAGTTGCTTATTCATCCATCAGTTACGGAGCAACATGATGATTCATCAGGAGTCTTTGTATTTGTGTCACCTGATGAATGTGAGTCCATTATTCTCTCTCTTTTAGCTCTGTTTTTGGTCTCCACCAACTCCTGAGGGAAATATCTTTGTCTTTAGCTGCTAAACGCTCCACCAGCTCGTCTCGAACTGGGTCTGTCTGCTGTTTGAGGCTGAGCAGGTAGTGGACAGTAGGTTTTTACAGCTTTCTCTCTGAAAACGACGCAATGACAGCGGTGAGAGTGAACAAGAACAGTAAAGTTGTGGGTCGGACAGATAAACAATGAGCTGAAACTATAAAGCTCTGTAAAGCCAAGAGGAGCTGCAGATTCAACTGATAATTCTCTGTAGGTTCATCACTTCGAGTCATTTGATCCACTGTTATGATTAAAAATATAGATTATAGCTAAACCGGTAATCCTTGAGTTTGTTTAAAAGCATGAAAAACGGATGTTTAAAGATTTTTAACCGACTGTCTAACATGCTCTGCACTCCACCATTTTTTCCGAGTTTTTTTCTCGTAAATTTACTGACTTTATAATCTCGCAAATTTGTGATATTTTCTCGTAAATTTGCCACTTTAATCTCAGAGATTATCCAAGTTTTTTCCTCGTAAATTTCCAATTTTAGAATTGCGCAAATATTTGAGTTTTTCCTCGTAAATTTGCCACTTTAATCTGGTAAATTCTGAGTTTTTTCTCAGAATATTAACCCCCTCCTCCGGCTCTGTAATTATTTTTTTTTTACCTACAATGGCCCTAATACGCCGTTATAGTCTAAAGATTGTCGTTTAACCTGGACATTTATTGTTACCCATCACTGTAACAGATCAATACTTTACATGAACAGTCATTTATGCTCTGAAGGCCACAATGAAAATGACCAGCTGCTAAAATGCAAAGAAAGAAAATCATTGTTTTTCCTTAAAACAAGAAAACAAAATCTCCCAGTAAGTTAAGATGAATCTGCTTGATCCCAGTGTGGTTTTCCTCGTTTTGGGACTTTTCCAGAAATGTGTTCAAAAGACAGAATACCAACAAATATATTTGCCCAAATATGATGACAGATCTTTTACTTGTGCAGAGAAGGATGAATCTGTGACTCCCTAACAGATGACTGGGTAAGATGGAGGTTCTTGTACTGTTTTTAAAACAGCCATAATTTAAAAATGAATAATTCCAGTTGTTGCCAGACATGAATCCTGATCCCGCAGCAGCTCGATGACGCTCTTCAGACAGACTACTGTGTACTCAGACATTCAAATAGATCTTTCACAATTGCAAATTGCCACAGGCAGCTACTCTCCTCACCGCTAAACCCTCATGGTTTATGAGTGTGGTTGGAGTTTGTTTATAGGCCAGAAAGAAGCTGTGGCAGCAGAATTTGCTTTTAATAACTTGACCATGCCCTCAGTCTTCTGGAATCAGTCCTGCTGCTTTGGATTGATTGTCTCAACGCACAAAAAACAGCTCTATTTTATAACCAGTCTGAAATGAGAAGCTGGAAGTGGGTTTTTCCTTCATCCTGTGAGAAATAATGACTTTGGATGTAGCAGGAAGGATGAACCAAACATCCCAATATTCCCAATTGCACTTGATTGTCTACACACAGCTCTCCCTTCAGCATTTAGTCGTAGCCGAGCTCTTGTTGCTCGGCTTTGATTCGATTTTGGCCACCAGCAATCTGAGAGAGTCTCCTGATGATCGGATCAGTTCTCTACCACTGAAATCAAAACAGAGACACAACAAGCTATAAACACCACAAAGTGACAGGAAGAAGAGATCAGACTATATCTGTAGTGTTTATTTTAATACTTACATGTTGTACTCCATACCGACCACGCTGATGCCGTTAACAGCCAGGATGCGATCGCCCATTCTCAGTTTCTGACACTGAGCGGCAGGAGAGTCGGGAACCACCGACTTCACATAAATGCCGGTCATGCTCAGCTGTGTTTTCTATATAAACATAAAACAGGAGAAGTCAAATATTGTTGATGGTTTTGGACGCATTTAGAAAGACAAACAGCACAGAAGCAATTCATTTGCACTCAATATATATTTTCATGAGTACTTTCACACAGAACGTAAATATTACACGACAAAAAAATGCGTAATTTTTTTCCGGAATGAGGTAAAAATAAATATAAAATAAATAAAAATAAATGCAAAAAAGTATAAAAGTTGTACTGTGTGGTACCATAATTAAGCTGTTTTTAATGCTAACTAATGAGCTGCAGCACTGCACCATATCAGCTCCATGAGGTTGGACTGCAGAGCTCCCCTCCAATCAGTAAAAACATTTAGTGAGATTAGATTTGTAGTAGAAATCCCTTCAGTTTACTGATCTGATTAGCCTCCATCAGATCTGAGCGGCTACACAAGGTTTTTCTGTGTCCGGATTAAACTGTGTTAAAACATGAAAGCCCACGTGGCTGCTGATCTGAAACAATCCAGATAAGAGTTGGCCTTTCAAATGAATTCTACACTACTGTAACTGTATATATGTGTTATTAAATAAATGATATGACGGAGAGAAGAAGAAGAGGATGTATGCTGGATAAAGAAGAAGACGTCGTACCGTCCCGTCCACGAGCGCCAGGCCGAGACCGTGAGGTCCTCTGTGGATCTCCACTGTGAACACTTCCTCTCTGTCTTCTTCTTCTTCTACATTCTCCGTCTTCCTGTCAGCACATCCACTGGCTGAACAAACAAACAGAGAAAGCATGTTAGGATGGTTACATTAGCATTTAGCCTCACAGAGCTGCTAGCGTGGCTGTGGACTCTTGTGCCAAATTTACACCAGACAGCGGCGAAGTGTGGTTTGCCGCACTAATTTCCTTTTTCCTGTGGCCAGGAGGCGTGTTCATGTTGCTTTTCGTGGACAATGCATGGCAGCTTGCCACAGGCTGCTCTTTGCCGCTGCTCTGGTGTGAATTCAGCGTTTGGGTGTGTTCAAAATCACATACTAACGTACTGCTTACTACATACTCAATCAGTATGTACTGCGTACTGAATTAACGATTAAGTATGCCATTACCAGCAGACTGTTCACACTGAAGTTTGCTCAAACAATACGTCTTCTCTGCATCACATGACTGTAGCAATCATGACGATACCGGTCCAAGCTACAGTTGAATGAAAATTGTTTTATCCCAAATGTAAATGGCTTTGCTCCAACTGGATCTAGAGAGGGACATTTTCATTTTTGCGTCGGCCACCGTAGCTCTCCAACACGCTTGGCACACGGGAGAAGCTTCGGTTGGCTGCAATCTGCAACCTCACTGCTAGATATCGCCAGATCCTACACACAACTGGACATTTAACGTCACTAGCCATCGATCATTGATCGTTATCATTTTATCCAACGGTTATTTATTTAAACCGTCTGCCTCGCAGTCTGCCATTGGACAGTCTGAAGACCCGCAATGCATTTTGGGGCGGTTAAGTATTTCCAGTAAGCTCACGTCTCATACTCACAAACTCTTACTAATGTAGTAGCAAGAGTTCTCCAAACAGTAAACACAGCTTCAGTTCACAGTGGATGAAGTCTTTAAACTTTTAAATAATCTGCTTGAATTCAGACCTGCAGACAGGTTAGCACACTGTGGCGCTGTAACAGGGACTTCCTGTCTTCCTCATGTGTTTTGTCCTGTCACAACAACAACGCAGCAACAGTAGCATTCCCCAAAAAACCCTGTTCCCACCCCTGCAGCTCCTGGTCTACCACCCCCACCGACCTCCCTCCGCCTTTTCCCAACATGCAGCCTGTCTGCCCCCCACGCAGGACCTGCCCCGAACAATGCCGCGACCGATTAAGATTCCACGCACCAACCCAACTGTAAATTCCCATGACGGATCGGCCACTGCTCTTTTCTCTCCTGACATCACCACCTCTCTGTAATTCTTGGGGCCAGATTAAAGGATTACCAAACTTTCAAAATAACATTAGCCGAGAGCCAAAACCACAGAGGTAGATACACTGGAGGCCAAGATACGGCTCCGCGTGGTGGGACGATGTCCAGGGTTCCCATCAGGGTGTAAAACAGCTCAACTCCATCGTATAAACATTATTTTCATTACAGATTAATTTACGGAAATTAATTTGGTTTCCACAATAACTGAAAACTTGGACAAAACTACCTTAACAAATATATTTTAATACATTTGAGATATTCCATTATGTCTCTATTTTATCTTTAAATCGATTTAATTAACAGATCTATAGAGCTGAGTTTCTCCACAAAGAATCACACAAAAGCACCACTTTAAATCTTGTGTTTACCAGAGATGTGCTAATAAGTTTCTTGGAAATAAGTAATTCAGCTGGAAAAAGCATAAAAAATGAATAATCAACTAAAGACATCTTAGTCGACTGAGACCAAAATGACTAATTGACTAAGAGGGGGCAGCCCTAGAATAAATACGATTTAAACAAGGAACATTTAAGAAGCTGTGACCTTTAAATGTTTGACATTTATACTTGAAAAATGGCTTAAATGATTAATAGATTATCTAAATAGTTGCAGATTATTATTAATCGTTGTACCTCTACCTGACAGAATTAGTGTGCAGATTGCATTTAACTAATAAATATACATCTAATTAGGACAGATGTACATACAGAGAGGGTGCCAGATGGCTTTGTTTCAATCCTCAAACCTTTTAAACAAATTACTTTTATAAAAAGGCACTAACAGAGAAAACATTATACAACCAGTGACCAATGAGAGTAAAGACATCTGATTAAGATCAACCAAATCCTTCAGTTTTAAAGCCTTTGTGCCACAGTGGGGGGTCTATGAGGGAGCGCATTAACACAGGTTGAACCTCTTAAACACAAAACAATCACATGTGATGAAAAGTGTTTCTGAAGGTCTGGTTCAGATCTGAGGAGAGCTGCTGGACCGACCAGCCTCGTTAGACAGAGCCTCCTCTCTCCTTAATACACCCCACAACGATTAAGATGAATTCATTAAAATGTATATCTTTAATGTTTGCTTTGACTCCTGTACTTGTTTGGTCAAAACTGTCATTAACAAACAGAAGAAATTTTAATTTTACTTATTTTTCCTGCGATAACGCAGATGTCGGTAGGACACTGGAGGACACAGAGGCACATGATTTTTTTCAGACTACCTGTTTCATGCACTACTGTCAGGATATAGTGACCGTTTTATAAATTTTTTTTTTTAAATATTTGCTCCAATGTCGCCTACTGCTGCTTTAAGTAAAAGATCTGAATTCTTTCTATTTCTGCCACTGTTTCCACAGATACGTCTGAAATGCAGCAGCATCATTTTACACGAAAAGTGAAGTAGTGGACTTTCACTCTGACTCGCTCTCACTCCTCCAGATGACCTCATGACGGAGGCGTCCAAAGACAATAGGGGTGGGAGAGGAAGCACTCTTTCCTCTGCAGAGCGAGCCCACCCTGCACAGCCTTCCACTTGAAATTCCTGACCTCAGGAGTCAGCCAAAAGATGAAGGGAAGACTGAGGAGGCGCTCCACCTCTTTTATGTCGGGAGTTACCTTTATGTGGACCTGGAACAAATATGCAGCGGGTCCTCGAGGTCAAGCCACTAAATACTTTCCTTAATAGATTCAGTCAGGGGAGGTGAGCGAGGTTTCAGAAGGTGACCTCATTCCAGACGTTAGTAACAGGGGACATGAAGCGGTCGTACTCTCAGTGACAGAGCTGTGTGTCATCTGAATCAAAACCTGCTGTGCGGAAGGGAAGCCATGAATGGACCTTTTGAAATGCTGTCGGTTTCTCATCTTGTGTGGTTTAATCTTTGTTTCATGGTTTCTTTATACGTGGACACACACTCAATCATCTTTCAGCTTTCAGTTGATGTTTTCCAGCTGTTAGTGGCTTTAAAAGAACACTTCAAAGGTATAATATGTACAGTAACATTTACGCATTAAAAGCGACGAGACCTATGTTATATATTTTGTTGAGTTGTGTATTTACATTTTCCCAAAAGTTTCCAACAATTTTTCAAACCTGAGCAATCTGTAATTTTGCATTTCATTCGGTCGCCTGTCAATGGCGTCATGTCATCTTTGCTCATAAGTTAACATATGGTTGTCTGCCAGAAGCTGTCATTAAGTTACTTTGTATACATAATTTATTTCCTAATCATTTGAATTGTGTGTTTTATGCAAATAGCCACTATAGATGACAGTAACAAATTTAAGGGACAACATTTAGAATTGTTGACGGAGTGCAACCTCCCAAAGCACCTTGGATAAAGGGATGAAAAGTGCCACGGCTGGCGTTTTCCACGCGTATTTAGATGCAACATGTAAACGGCCCCTAACTCTTCTTTTACAGATTTTAATATGAATATATTTGATCATCTTCTTGGAGTTAATACAAGAAGATTTCTCTTCTTTCTTTTTGAGTATATCCCTGTAGGTATTAAACCAAACATTAACCTAACATATTACTCTTTTGTTTTCTATTTTCTCTGTATATTTTTTCTATATTCTTTCCTCTTAAGATAATTATTTAATTTATTAGGTTTTATTAAATCTTTGTGGTATATTAAACTTAATATGTTCTTATATAATAATTTTTTTTTTCTTTCTGTTTTTTTTGTTTTTGATTTTATTTCCCACAGAGGCATGCTATGTCCCTTATATAGGAGCATCAGACAGTGTTTTCCAGCTCTGCTCTGATTGGTCCAGTGTAGAGCAACGATTAATCGATTAGTTGTCAACCATTAAATTATAATGATAATCGATTGATCGTTTTGAGTATTTCTTTAAGAAAAAAAAATGTAAAAATTCTTTGATTCCAGCTTCTTAAATGTGAATATTTTCTGGTTTCTTTACTCCTCTATGACAGTAAACTGAATATCTTTGAGTTGTGTTCTGTTCTGTGGTGTTTCTCTGTGTTAGATTGAAATGTTTCACTGTTAAATGCTTTCAGTAAAGTGTGCAGATCTTTTGTCTTTACCTTTCTTTAGCTGGCGGGCGCCCTCCTGCAGATCGGCCTCCAGCTCGGCCAGCTCCATACCCTGCGGGGTATTGGGTGGCGTCAGCAAGCAGGACGGGTCCAGTGCCATGCTCTTGTTGTAGCCCATGTCGGCGTGACCTGGGAGGGTGTTCTGCAGCTCCAAGCTCTTCAGCTTCTGGGTCAGGACCGCCTCACAGCTGCTCAGGTCACCGTGAGATCCTCGGGCCTGAGCTGGCTCTGCGGGGGAGGTAGGGTCTATGTCTGCCTCGGCGGAGGTGCAGGTAACCGGGTCAGAGACCACCTGATGGGCAGGATCCTGGAAGACTCTGACGGAGGGTGAGGTCGTAAACTGGCTGTCTGTGGTCGTCCCACTGAGACCCTGAGGAACATAACGCCAATCAATAACAGATGTAGAAAACATCAAGGTGTCTCATTTCCTGCTCTGGGGTCAGAGGGCTCATTACCTGTTCCTCCACGTCGGGCTCGGCTTGGGTTTCACTGCGAGGAAGTCGGCGAATGAACTCCTGCAGACGGCCGAGCTGTTGGAACAGAGCGGGCTCCACGACGGGTTTACCCAGCTCCAGGTGAAACGTGCTGGCGGGCAGGATGAGCGGCGGGTGGCTGTCGAAGCTCTCCAGGATGTCTTCTGCAGGAGGAGAGAAAGGTCGTCCATCACAAATGACCTGAGCTTCATTACAGCTTCCTAATGAAACTCAATCCTGCTGGATTTGGGTTAACACCTAATTAAACGTAAATAAAGTACAGGACTGATGCAACTGTTGCTGGGTCAGTTGTTTTCTATGCAGCAGGGTGGAGTTGATAAGAGTGAGAGTGTGGCGGCGACTGTCCTGCTCGGAGACGTGAGAGGAAACTGTAGACTGAAGCTGATTGGTGGAGATGGACTGACAGGACAGGATTACTCACACAGACTGAGACCAAGGCTGCTGCTTGTAAATGCATGTGAGTGACAGTGTGAAGGTGCTTTCATTATAATTAAAAACATACAGTATGATTGATCATATTGATTTTTTTTTTTTTTTCTAATAATTTTTAAACGAGTAAATTGTGAATGAAAGTAAAAAGTGATTTTCATCCTCTATGGAGTCCCAAAATGTTCAATATTAAATAAATAAATAATTAAACATGAACAAATTGTCTTAGATATTAAAATGAACCAATAAATTGGGGAAATTATTTAAGATATTATCTTCATAAAATAGTTCTTTATTTATTTTCTCTTTAGATATTTATTTATTTTTTATAGACATGTTTATTTCAAAATTTTATGATATTTTATTTCACGTTAGGGCTGGGCAATATATCGGTATTATATCAATATCTTTATATGAGACTAGATATCCTCTTAGATTTTGGATATCGTGATATGGCATAAGTGTCTTTTTCTGGTTTTAAAGGCTGCATTACAGTAAAGTGATGTAATTTTCTGAACTTACCAAACTGTTATAGCTGTTTTATTATTTGCCTTTACCCACTTTGTCATTATATCCATATTACTGATGATTATTCATCAAAAATCTCATTGTGTGAATATTTTGTGAAAGCACCAATAGTCACCCTACAATATCGTCGCAATATCGATATCAAGGTATTTGGCCAAAAGTATTGTGATATTTGATTTTCTCCATATAGCCAGCCCTATTTTACATCACATTTTATATCATAATGTCGTGTCATGAAATAAAAAGTGACATTATGAAGAAAGAAATTTAATAAAATAAGTCTTTGGGAAAAATGCCAAAACAAACAAACTATATTATATATAACATTTCACATTACTTAATATATTTTAAACAATTTATGAAACAACATAATAAGTTGATAGAAAGTAGGAGCACGTTAAATCATGATTGACGTATCATTGCTTTCTTTAGAGCCTCTGAGCAGAGTTCAGCTCAGTTATTACACTTTGTTATTTATCATGAAGTCTTGAGCAGTGAAGCACGTCTACACTCAAGTTTGGACATGCAAGCTGCACAATAGATTCCTGCTGAATGAGGTGTTTGGTTACTGCAGTTTACAGTAAACAGGGTCGTCATTTGGCATTCTTCATTTTTTTAAATCTCATTTCCATCTATATTTTAATATCTATAATACATCAAAGTAAATTCACAAATTTCTATCTATGAAAACTAAAACTAAAAAACCCTGATGATGCCTAATAATTTATTTTTTATATATTTATTATATTATTCAAGACAGACAGAATGGTCTCAAGCGGCAATTATCAATCCTATTTATTATTGATTCATTTGCCGACTAGTTTTTTCACTTAATCGTTTAAAAATAGTCCAAAAAAATACCAGTTCCAGTTTACCAGAGACCAAGGTGATGTCTTTAAATGGCTTTTTTTGTCGGACCAAAAGTTAAAAAACCTAAAGATATTAAATCTAAAACAAAGGAAAGCTAAATATCCTCGCCCTTGAGAAGCTGAAACCAGTTTGAAAAATGACTAAAATAATTAACAGTCTATGAAAATATTGGCAAATTATGTTTTTTGTTGATTAACTTATTGATTAAACGTGTATCTTTAGGATGGTCTGGATGTGGTCTATGTCACTCACCCGTCCTGACGGAGTCCTCTGCATCGTCCGGTGACGGGGTCCATCCGGTGGGACAAGCTTTACCAGAGTTGTATTCCCTCAGCATGTGGTGAAGCTGGGCAGCGTTCAAGGCGGCAAACTCAGTCCTGAGAGAAGCCCAGGACGCCTGGAAAAAACATAGAACAACAAAAGAAAAACATTGAAAGCTACATCTGAAGGGGACTTTTTCCTCCTTCCAAGAGCTGCGGGAGAAATACAATTTGAATACTAAGAATTTTTGCAGATATTTCAGGTTAGGGACTATGTGAAAACATACATACCAGATTACAACACTGGAAGTCCGGATAAACTCAATGAATGTTTGAATAGCCAGAGAAGTTGATATTTACAATGTTCTACAAAACATTAACGACCCTTCATCTGACGTTTACAAGCGTGCATGGGACGAATATGAAAGGATGATATACGCGATGAAAACTCATAATATATTTATACTTGCTCGGCTGACTTTACTGTCTTTCAGAGTAAGTAGCAGGCTCAGTTTTAGACCCATGAGTTCCCCTTTATAGACATATCCACTACAGGTCTATAGTAAAGAGGAGTGGAGTGGAAAAGGTTTAAGTGCAGCACAGGTTATACTATTCAAAATCTAAACAGAATAAAATATTCCCCAAAGTTTCCCCTCTCTGGGATAGATGTCTGGTTAACCCACCGTTTTGTACTCTGCCCAAAAATAGAAAACCTTTGGACCAAAATATTCAGCATCTTTTCTGATATAATAAAAATCCCTCTAGAGCCAGATTCAAAACTGAGTATAAATTGAACACAAACTCAAAGATTACAAGTAGTGCTGGATTGTGCGAAGGGTTTATTTATCCCCCCTTTTCTTTTTTCTTTCTCTCTTGCTTTTTTATTTTACGTCCTTTTTGGGAAATAGTTTCAACATTTAAACAGTTCCCTATTCTGTATAAATGTCAAGATTTTTGCACAAATGCTTCTAATAAAAATATATGAAACAGAAAAACGCAGGATTGTAAAAGTTTAATCTTAAAGAACGAGCCACAAAAACTCTTTGTAGTCATTGTGAGAACGACTGGGAGGGAGAAACAAGTATTTTCCCACAATGCTTGTTTCCATATAAGGAAACAAAGTCATTGCTACTCTCTCATTTGCATGCAGAGTATTTTAAACCAATTATACTGTACGATCTGGTAAATCGTTTTTGTCCCTGCGGTAACAAAGCCTCTTGGGAAAATATTTCTCACTTCAAGTAGTTTGTTATCAACGCAGCTCCGTACCTGTGTTTACTCTGCACTCCAATAAAAGGTGCAGTATTATAATTAACACGTCATTCTTGTTCTGTGCAGCGTGAGAAGTGTAAACTCTTCATTATCTCTGCGCTCAGCGTCTCAGGTTTCTTATCATGAAATGTGACACACTGGAGAAAGATATGTGATGACTACAGAAAGTAGCTGGAGGATAAGGAAGCAGGTGAGTCATGTGATTGTTACGAACATTACATCGTTCATTCAGTCTGTTTCCAGTTGAATTGGTGGAAGTGGGACTTTGCCCAGACTTGCCGGGGCCACAATAGAAACCATAAGTTAAATGTTGTTGTGTCCCTGCCCTTCTCTTATAACACAGACGCCACACTGAAGATGAAGTTTAAATGCTGCTTATAAACTGCAGAAATGTAAAAATGTCTCTGTTTGTTATGTCTGACATTAAATGTTCGGCAGCTAAAAATAACTCCTCAAGATTTTGTGCTCTCCAGAACTGCTGGCAAAACCAGCGATGCCACATCCCTCCTAGTGTAATTTACAACTGAGCCACTTCAATTCTTAAAAGCCCAGAACTCCAGATGGAAAACTCTGTGCAGGGTGTGTGCTCTGCTGCAGCAGCCACAAAGTGACCTCATGCCAGGGCAGGGATACATTAAACCACCAGCTTCATAGCAACCGTCCAATCCCACGAACAGACGAGACGCTGCCTTCAACAGCTGTGTCGTGAGGGGGGTGGGGGGGTTGGGGGCTGGTGGTGTGTTGTGCCCCGGAGATGTTTCATTCAGGCTGGTATCAAGACTGCCTGCGAGTCATACGGTGAATGCAGGTGTGTAAAACTAGGCCTCATACTTAACCCAGTTCCTCCTCCTATAGTAGGTAGATCCCACTGACACACAACTTAAATTATGTGGTCTGAAATTATATCACATTAAAGGGACTGAATGTAAGTTTTTCGCATATTAACATTTTTTAATTGTTTTTTATTGCCAATGTGTGAACAGGCTGTAAACTAAAAAATGAGCCCTTCTGCGACTTTCTGGGTTTCTCTATCAGCCTGCAGACTGTTTTTAATGTGAAGAACCCGGGCCCGCTTTTCTGGGAAAACCCAACGAATGTGACATCATGCATGCTCACGAGTGCCTACAGGGCTAAACAGTGTGCAACCATAGCTAAGATTCATGGAGTCCATTAACGTCAACAAACGACCAGCCCCCTTCACAACGCAGACTCCAACACAAACTCCACAGAAGCACAAAAAAAAACAAAGTTATATCTGGTGAAACCCGTCTAGCAAAACAGGAATGTGACCGATGTCGGGGGGAAAACTAGAGTTGTGGGAGTGTGTGTGCACGTGGGAAATGAGTGGTGAAGCAAGAGAGAGAGGGAGCGGCGGCGAGTGTGTGAGAAAATGAGCGAGCAGCGGAGCAGAAGATTGATAGTTTAACTTTAAGAATATCAATAGAATGTTCAGTGGAAGTTGCAGCTAGTGCAGAAATGTGTCTCGTTTCTCGGCGGCTGAGTAGAGTGACGGCTGGGGTTAACTCTGGGGCAAGAAACGTTATCGACTCCGGCCCAGGAGACCAAAACTACAGTGTCTCTCCTGTTCCTTCTGACCACGGTCAGGAGGCTGAAACAGGAAAAGTTAACACTAGAATCAACATCGATTCATGGAGGGACCTTCGTTTGGTAAGCTAACATTACTGCCAAGCATGAGAAATATAGAGTGATACTGTGCTTTTAGCTGCTAATGTTGCTAACGTTCCCTTTAACTTTCTTCTATATTATTTTATTTTATTAGTTTATTTGACAGGATACATGTAAGCGTTGTTACATTTAGATAAAATGAAACCGATGCACTGTATGTAAGACTTCTAGTGGTAGCTAATTTATAGTCCTTGATCACTGATTCCCAACCAGGGCTACTTGTACTGTACCTCAGGGAGTACACATGCAGTTGTCAGGAGGTACGTGGACTGGAAAGCTCCAATAATTAACTCAACAAAGAAACTGAAATTGTGAATTCATTTTTGATTTGAATACTGTTGTGTTTTGGTTTGTACTGTTGTTCGACCTTTGTTCCTCATCGGTCACCTGGCTAGTTTTATGTGTCTGTTTCTCTTTACGTGTTTTGTAACCAGCCAAGTCAGAGCTCAGCTTACTTCTGCGGTCCACAGTGTAAACAAGATTTGAAAGGGTAACCAAGAGAACGGTGTGATTAAGGAGGGATTAAATGTTAAGTTGGCCAGCTACCACTGCTCAGCAAAGACCAAACACGTGTGAAAGCAGATATAAAGTTATTGTTCTAGTGATGTTTGAGTGATATAGTGTGTTATTCCTCCTGAGCATGCACTGAAACAGAGGCTTTAAAATGTCTTTAATCTTTGAACATTGGTAATGCCATTCGGGCTCTTGGCCACATGTTTCCACTTGTCTTACGTCAGAACGAACAGGATTTAATTTCTCTGATAATATATCATGCTGTATACAGGGCTGTTAAAGTTAACGCGATAATAACATGTTAACGCAATTGATCTTCCAGAGGTTGTAGCGGGCTCAGTTTTAAAGCTAGAGTGAAGATACTGGCATGCTATGAAACTAGAAAACCTAAGGAATCCACAACCGTGTCATACTAGCTTGTCAAGAAGTTCAGTCACATCATTTAGTTTATAGCTTAAAAAAGAGGTTTAACTGTGCAGTTACACTTAAAGTGAGATAAGGGATAAACCTTCACTGGCACCATGACATCAGGAGTTGGTCATTTTAGTGTATTTACTTTGTTCCTGGAGGTCATTTCCTCATATCGGATCAATGTGAATGGCACTGTGGCAGTTTAAGTGCTACTATAACTATTAATCAATAACATGCTTCCACAGACTTTATGGCATTATTAGTCACAGTTATAATGGAAAAATCCCACTGGCTTTTTATTGAGGGAACCAGGGCGATGCTAACTTCCTGGTTGGACTACAAAAACCCATCATCCCTGCCGCACTCTATTGCATCTTCTCTCATTGTTGTTCTTTTGTTTTCCTTTTCTTTGTTTTGTAATTGACTTGAAGTCATTGTAAATGATGATCAACGATCTCTCGAGTATAAATAAGTGTATATAAATAAGTGTATTTTAAAGTAAGTGTATGCTAGATGATATGGTTGTTGTACAGTGTTCCTGCTTTGGTTAACTCACAGACATGGTTGTTATTTATGTTGTTGTTGTTGTATATCTTCTTATATATTACATATCCTTGTAGCCCATATGAATGTGGTTTCAGGCTGGTGCTGTAAAAGAGCTTAATGCTCAGTTAATTTTCCCTGAATACATAATGGTTGATGATGATAAATAAAGGTTGAATTGAATGAATAAGAAGCTGCAGAAAATAGTAGGAGCTACATTTCTGCAGAGGGAGGCGTTAACTGAAACATTTTGCACCTAATACATAAACACACATAACTAATGTCGTACTGACACCTTTAAAACAATGAAAACATTCATGCTGACGCAAACATGACTCGACTCCCGAGGCTTCAGCCGCCCACGGAGAGACAAACAGGAAAGGATAAAACGGATGTCCTCTGACCTGCAGGAGGGTTTCTTTGGGTGTGGCCAGCAGATTGACAGCAGCAGAAAGCTTCTGGAAGAACTCGTTGGCCAGATCGCCCAGACCGATGCTCTGGATCCAGTCCATCAGCAGGTCCAGGTTGGCCCGGATCTGAACACCTCGGGACCACTGGTAGAACCCGGCGTCAGATCCTGAAGAACAAATTGGTCAAAATTAGCGGTGATACTGAAGTGTAACTTTAACTAATGCTCAACCAACACAGTTTTTACATTCAGTAGCAGTACTGACATGTAATAGAAGAAGTTATTATAGCAATAGTATGACGCAAATAGTGTGACGCAAAGCGGTGGCTAAAACAAAAGTTAAAAAAGGTCAAACAGGTTTCTTAAAGCAGTAAAGTGAGTCTCACCTCTCTCCATGAGGGCGTTGAACAGCGACGCGTTGATGAAGAAGAACAGGTAGGCACAGAGTTGTAACGAGATGTCTGGATGGACCTGGAAGGCTGTGAGAAGCTTCAGCGCCTCCTTCAGCACCTCCAGGATGCCGCTGAGTCCTTCAGGCACTCGTAGCTGACCGCTCTCTGAGAACGGGTTCCCGTCCAGCAGACCGGACAGGGCTGAATACATGCTCTGTGGAGAGGGACGGTGACAGTTTACTTCTCTGCTGTAAAGACCAGCTCGGTGTTGCACACTGTACATACTGCTAACGCACCATGAGAGTCACGCAGTGATAAGGCTGATAAACAACAACATATAGTCACAACTTTCCTTCTTCTTCAGGTGATTCCTGATTATATAAAGTGCAGTGCAATAAAGGTAGTGTTCTTTTTCTGTCTTTTCTTGTTTAGTAGAGAACATAATGACTCAAAGAGAGGAAGGCATTCACAGAGCGTTCAGGAAACTTAGCAGGAAAGCTTGTGTTTCACAACACAAAAGACTAAATGACAATTTATTTTTAAATGTGTGTATTTTCTTATGTATTTATGCATTTATTTATTTCCCCAAACTTTTTTATTTCTGTATTCTTTTCTTTTTACATTTCTTTAATTTCATTTCTCAACTCAACTCAAGGTTTTATATCATATTTAATTGAATATTTTTGAGTTGTGGACAAAACAAGATATTTAAAGACATCACCTTGGACTTTAAGAAACTGGGATGGACATTTTTCTCTATTTTCTGTCATTTTATAGACCAAACGATGTATTTAGAAAATAATCGCCAGTTGCAGCCCTACACTCAAATATAAATAAATAACAGCAGGAATAAGACAGTAAACTGCAAACACTGCAGAATTGTCTTGCAAGCTGTTTTAGTGAACCTCATTGTCAGCTGTCACACAGATCCGGCTCTTATCACTACTCCTTCTTCTGACACAGTTCTGCCATTGTTTTACACGGCATGACATCATCTGCTATGTACACACACACGCACACACAACACACACACACACACACACACACACACCATGACTTAATATAATGACCTCAGACCAACTGAAAGAGGCCATAAAGACAATAATGACCCTGCATGCCTGAGGCAACAGGTCAGCTGATAGTTTACAGCAAGGCTCAGCAAATATTCAGCTGCTTATCAGTTATCATGGAAAAAGTAGATTATTAAGGATTTTTACAGACTGTTGATAGTGTTTAAAACACATATGTATGCCTACACATTTTCTGTATGTCTTTATGGCCTTTTATGAAACCAGTAATGTAAAAAATAGCACAAAAATATACATTTTCCCCACATTTTTCCTTTGTTTTATTCCACTCAGCACTCAACTTGTCTTGTATTTAACAGCTACATTAAGGCCCCTTTGGTTTAATTCATACTCTATTTTTAAAAAGACTTAAGAAAAAGAAGAAGCGAGGAAATTATGTCTGTAAATTACGAACGTTGAGTCATATTTCACAGGAAATCAACAGAAAAACTGCTTTCCCCTGTTGGGTGTTTCCTGTGAGGACAGTTTGTCTTCCTCTACAGGAAACAGACCCTCTTTTTCTCTCCACCGCAAAAATAGCTACCAGCAAACACCTACATAAAGGATACACTTTCTAATTAAGAGAAAAATTACAGTGTATGTTACTGCTATGTTAAGCCTCCAATAAACGTGATGGCAAACTGAAGAATCAGAAGATTTTTTTTAGCCTGAGGAGCATAAACTGTACAGTAAAAGGTCTCTTTTTCCAGTACAGGCTGTTGAAATATGTCTGAGTAATCAAAACAACAGCACAGACTGTTCCTGCTTCCTTCCCTCCCTTCTTCAAACAGTCTCTGTGCGGGGTGGTGGTGTTTCTACAGGCTCTGCTGCTGGGTTGTCGACTGGATTCTGCATGAACCAGACAGCCTTTAATAAGCATCTTTAACCAGTCACATAAATCTAGTCTGGGAGTGTCCTGTCGGGTTATAAACAGGAGAGTTGACTGCTGACTGTCACAAATCCAGTCACACACTGAGATTTCCAGACCATGAAACGTCTACACTGAAGGGAAATAAACTATCTCTGTCTCCGTGGTGTACCCCAAGGCTATTCGAGGGAGTTGAAATATTTCAATTCGAACAAGAAATTAGCGCAACGCTGTGTCGTGAAAGCCTATCAGCGTTGAGATTCTCCTCCTGTCATCACTGACGTCCTGTATCGGTCTGTGGTCACTCAGAGCTACGATAGTACATCATATCTGTACAGAGATCGGACCAAACTCTGTGTATAAATGTATGTGTATAAACCACAGACTGTCTATGGTATAAACAACAACGTCGCTGCCGTATTTATGTCTAGATGACTTTATCTTGAGTGTTGATGGAGCGGCTGCATAGCCTGGCACTGACCGATCCGAACCGCGATCAGAAAACAAGCATTTTAAAAGTTGTTAGCTTTTCGTCTTGCGGACAGACCTGACAAAGCATGAATTCATACTTTTTTACAAATCAACATCATTATGTAGTTATTTTTGTCATACTTTGGATCTGTTTATTGCAATTAAATCACAGCACAATCTGTTCATTTTCAGGTTCATACCGCAGTAGCGTCGTGTGACTTGCTAGATACAGTCAGTGCAACGGCACTATATGTGAAGACAGCTCACCACCGGGTGATGTTATGAACCCAGACACAACGGCGTTTTCTGACATACTGTATCTGGGACTTCCACAACATGTACAAAGCAGATTTACTTATTTCTTCCATGGTTGATGGAGGAAATGGCGGAAAGAAAAAGTTGTCGGTATCTATGGAGACAAGCTCCTTCTCCTCTCCGGCGCGTTTAGCGCGAATAAACTCAAATGATACCAGCGGACCATCTCGTGTAAATAAAGGGAGGTGAAAATTTGCTCTTGATCTGAACACAGCATTAGGCCCCATTTCATTGTCCTTATATATGCTTCTAGTTTTTTCTTTTGTTGTTGAGAAAATTCAACATCTCTTATCACTGTTAAGATGATGATATGGAGCTGTACTTCCTCTTGAAACCAAGTGAAACACATAATCTTCAGTTTCTTTAGTTGTTTTGAAGATGTGCTGTATGCTGAACTGCTGTATGGCCAACGATTTGCTCTAACTGAGAGTAAAGACGGAGGTCCTTATTATTGGTCCTGAAAATGTCTCCAAATTTCTGAACAAATTCTAGAAGTCTTCGTGTCATTTAAAACTGGATAAAAAGTCCATTTATGACAGCTTCTGGCAGACAACCACAACGCTTGATTATCAGTATAACAATAAAACTTTTTTAATTTTGTCTTTTACAATTATTCACCTATTTAGTTTTGTTTTAAATACTTCAATTTCTCTGTAAAGCCCTTTTGGTCATCGCCTGTTGTTTTTGAATGTGCTCTATAAATAAATTTGACTTAACTTTCATTATTAATGCAATTTCAAGACTAAAAAAGCCTTCAGATGTTCATACAGTGGATCTCACCAAATCAGGCATTCTGGTTTTGTTATTCAACAAACCAGTGAAACCAGTGTAACCTTTGGAGACAAGATTGTCTCTTTGTTTATATTCCAGTCAGTGGAAAAGTCTCCCTGCTCACTATCTCACAGGCCTTTCCTGACTGACAACGCTGGCGTTTCCATTCTGTTATTGTGTTTCTATCTGGAATATACTCAATGAAAACAGAATATGGTGTTTACACAGTCCAATTTCCTGCTTCACATGTGACCGACTCAGATTTTACAGGTCAAAAGGATGTGAAACCTGCTGAGATTACTATATGAGTGTGTGTGTGTGTGTGTGGATTGTGTGTTAAAGAAGAGAAGCCAACCTTTGTTAGATAGTAGACAGACTGCTGGAAGGTGAACATGATGATTTCCTCCAGGACCGTCATGGCTTCCTCACAGGCTGTCCGAGTGGAGGACATCTCAGAGTCCAACAGACCTGACAACACACACAAACACATTTTAAACACACACTCCAACAGCTGTGGCAGATGATAATGAAGTTAAAGGCCACGTTGTGTTGTTGTTGTTGTTGTGTACCTTCGTCCTCCTGGTCCTGCCTCCAGGGCAGCAGCTGAGGGACTTCATGCTGGATGAAGTGCAGCAGTTCGATGGAGTTGGCCATCCAAAGCACCAGAGGCTGCAGACCTGGGATCAGCTCCTCCATGCTGAGCAGCTGGAGAGGCTCGGGCTGCTGCCCGTCACTGGAGCTCCTGACATACAAACAAAGAGATTAATGCTACTTTGATAACGAGTAACTTCAATTCTGTTATTGTTGTATGAACTTTCTAGATTTCCAAACCTCAATCCTGTTTATTAAAATCCTTACCTGTATGTTTGGTATTTGTATTTTTACAAGTGAAGCCTCATAGTTGTGTATTGAACGTTATATTTCAACCTGTAAACTGTGCAGAAACTCTTTGGGTGATATACCGTACACTAAAACTGAAGTTTAAGTTAATGATGAGGCATACAGGAGATTAAAAAAGACCTAGAATCCTAAATTACTAAATATTTTTGTCCTGTTTAAATTGATCAAAAATATAAAGAATAATAGCTGGAGGGCATTCGTTCTTTTTTGCAGCAGAAATTAAATCATTAAAATCAGTAAAAACCATAATAGCTGCAGCATTTATTCTTTTTGCAGCAGAAAGCTAAGGCTTCTGTCATGTGCTGACGTCATTACGTTACGTGTGGAATGTACAAAACTATCCCTATGCCTTTGCACTCGATCTGCTCATAAAAATGAGAAGATCTCAAAAAGAAAAAAATGGGCATAGTTCAAATAACTAATGGAGTGTTAAGAAATATTTTGTTCATGTTTCTACATTTAGAAATATTTTCAATCAATACGATTGAATTAATTAATTAATTAATTGTACAGATTTTAGGGCTATGAAGATACTCCAAGAAACAACATCCCAATAAGCAAAAATATCAATCTAGGCACTGGTGGACCATTTCTATTGCAGAGTTCAAAGGATTAATGAAATGTTCTGGCATGACAGACAGCTGCTTAGCTGTCATCACGTCAGTGTAACATCGCAACGTGTTGTTTGTTGTGACAACAGAATTGTCTGACTTCAGAGTTGGTCAGTAAAATCTGTATAATTTGTTGTATAAGTGACATAATCCAAACCTATGGGAAGACAGTAAGATGAATATTTCATAGTAACAAAAATGTTTATCCTTCAGTTAACCTAGTTTGAACTTCCCTCTAATATTTGCAAATCAGCTAAACTTGTATGAGCAGTCAAACTGAGTTACAGCTACAACTCCTCCTCATGAGGTCATTGTTAATGTTACTGTTCCAGGTCAAAATGTCTCTCCTATTTCCCAACTGCTGAAATGATTAGTTGATGAATCGACTGAAAGTTAATCAACCATGTCATACTAGCTTGTTGGGAAGGAGGCTAAATAACACTTCAAACTGGCATGGCCATTTTCAACGGGGTCCCTTTAAATGAAAATGGGTTCTATTGATTTCCAATAATAAATATATACATACATTTGCATAAAGCAGCATATTTGCCCACTCCCATGTTGATAAGAGTATTAAATACTTAACAAATCTCCCTTTAAGATACATTTTGAACAGATACAAAAATGTGCAATCAATTTGCGATTAATCAAGGTTAACTATGGACAATCATGTCATTAAATATTTTAATATTTTGACAACACTAACTTATATTCTTCTAAAGGTTCGGTCACATTACACTGCTGTCCTTTGAATATTCGCTCCGTCTCCCATTCACTTCTATTGAGTCAAAGTGTGATAACTTTGCTACAGAGACAGACAAAGTGTAATCTGGTGACGATAAAGCGAGTCGTCACTGTGCTCATGAGAAAACTCTCTTCTTCTTTCTTAGAGAGAAAGAGACTGTGGGAAAATCTCTCTTTGCACAACCTGCATTTAAAAAAAACCTCATTGTTTTCTGGAGGAGCAAATAGTAGTAAAATCAGACTTTAACTCCTCTTTCATTCCGACAGTAAAACTGGACGAGTCGTATATCATCGCAGGCGGCAGCTGCTGCTCTTCTCTCTTTGTATTCTCATTGTCACGTATTTCTGAAGACACTTTGTTTACTCACGTTTCTGGCTGGATCGCTGCAAGTTCCTTTGTCTTCTCCTACAAAGAAGAACACATAAAGAAAATATACATTTCATACATGCCTTACCAGCAAACATCAACCATCTTATGGACATTAAATACAACCCTGATGGCACATTTGATTACTTTACATTCTTCGCCAAAAACTCAGGTGATTATAATGCTGTATACACACTCGGGGCTCTGACTTAACTTTTTCACCACCGACCCAAGATAAATGCCGGCCGTCTAAGGCATAAAATGGTTTTGATAATTGAAATGGATGCGTGGCCTAAATAAAACAACATGGAAATCTTTGTCTCCATCTCTTCCGCAGTACGTTTTGCAGGTAAGGCTGCCGGAGACACCAGAAACTCAAAATCCCACCACCGCTTTGGGACGCCATTGTCACTGCTTTCAGATGTCACTGCGTTTGTGTGTGTGTGAGATTGTGTACTCTTTAAGAAATTAATGTAGGGCTAGACTTGATTATTCAACTATTTAGATATTCGTTCGTTGGGTATGTATTTTGTTTTCAATTTTCATATTCGCATACTGTATTTGATTTGTTTTTTCAAGCCCTCTGGATTACAAACATGCATGAAACACACCAAACCTTTTAGAAAATGTTTTTTTTTTTCAATTAAAAATACAAACAACACTGTAGAATAACAGAATCGTTAAAATTGAATGTAATGTCTTTAATTAAACCGAAAGACGTGTTGCTGCGCAATGCTGTCCATCTCAGCCAAGAACAGAAAAATGCGTGGAGTCCTTCCGGAGTTATGTCATGGAGACGAGCCAGAGCCCTCGTCGCCATTGCTTGTGTCAGAATGCAACCCACGGAGGGCTTGGGCTGAGAGGCAGCCGCCGCAGGCTGCATTAATCACAGGCTTGCAGCTGGGCACTGCCAGAGAGGTGAATAATGCAGTGCAGGGAGACAACAGCCTAAAAACACCACTGGGCCCGCAAACGTGACTTTGAGGTACGTGTGTGCACCGTCCACACAAGGCGTAAAAACAGCACTCGTGGACTCGTCATGAAGATTGTGGTGCTTTTTAAAGACACAAATAAGTTAGAGCCCTGCAGACTTATCAACACTCAGGCTGTATCCGAAATCACTCACTTCATATTAAATAGTGTCCGAATGTACAGTGAGAATTATTATACCCTATATAGTGGACTCAAAGTATCCCACAGTGCATCATGAAAAGTAGTGGACGACGATGGTCAATAACCGAGCACTATATATACCATCATGAATTGTGCTGAGGGAAAAATGGCAGACGGACGAGAGGAGAGAGAGCAGCACGATTGAAACAAATTCATGAGTTGTGGTGCGAAAATATGTGAGTTAGAGTATCACATCACAACACAAACAGCCACAAAGTACTTTGTATTTATTAATCTGGGAAAATACGCTTATCGCCCCCACATTCTCAGCGAATGTTAATTTTTACCTTTCACAATAAAAGCCCTAGACGTATACGTTGCATCACTGCTTACCAACATTTCGCTAAGAGACAACTCTACGAAATAGCTATGTATTTATCACAAAAATACATGTCAGTATTTATTATGGACTGTCTACCAGCAGGTGTTGGTCTGGCACGTTTTAATTGTGCCAGTCTTTAAGAGTGAGCTCATTATATAGTTCTCTATAGAACTCCTTGGATAGTGAGTAGGGAGTAGTGAATGAGTGAATGATTTTGGATACAGCATTAGTTAATTTGTGATTCTCTGACACAAAAGGTAAATGATCTGAAGTCAGGGTTTCATCCTTACCCACATAACGAGCTGGATCTGGCCGGCTATCCGGAGCAGCAGCTGTCTGAAGTGTGTCAGCTCGAACGTGGAGGCTGAGTGCTGGATGCAGAGGCTCAGCAGGAAAGCAGGTGTCAGCTTCGGTTCATTCCCACTGGGGTCCAACATATCCAAAACCTCCTGCAGGACTCGTTCCTCCTGCTCCAGCTCATAGATCACCAAAGCCTCTGTGCCCTCCAGGTCCCTCCAACGAGGCGGTAAAGGCTTCCTCTGGAACCTTTTGATGGCGATAGAGGAGCCACATGACAAACAAGAGGATGATGTCTTGGTGTCAGAGTTCGGGCAGAGTGTGGTCATCCACAGAGGGGTCTGGAGGGATCCTGATGTGCTGGTAGGATCCTTAAACATGAACAGGTAGTGTTTCCCCAAGCCCACCAAGTCCCCTGGGTTCAGTTCCACCTCCTCTTTAAGGAGGAAACCATTTCTGGTGACGGGGGCACCATGGAGGGGCTTCAGCATTGTCAAAGTCTTTCTGTGCTCCCCTGTGGAGGTCTGGATGTTAGAGTCCAGGCGTCTTACGCAGCAGTGTTGAGGCAACACATCAGGAGCAAAGAGAAGGATGTCGACCTTTAACCTCTCCTCGTCTTCTCCGTTACAGTGCTCCCTGCAGCAGCCAAAGATGGTGGTGGTCCCACTCATCAGGTAGATGACAAAATCCTGCAAAATAAAGGGTTCTGTTTAATTTGGGGCTGCAACTAACAAAGATTTTCTACCGCTGCCTTGATCGGTTAGTTTGTTTGTGTTATTGTTAGGGCTATCAATCGATTAAAATATTTAATTGTGATTAATCGCATGATTGTCCATAGTTAATCGCGATTAATCGCAAATGAATCACTCGTTGCTGGTTTATTTTCTGTTCACGTTTCAGCTCTTTATTTAATCCCACACTCGTGATTCTACACCTGTTTCCCAGTGACAGTCAACGTGTAGGGCGGGATTTGATTTTCTTGTGTAACATTTTGGAAAGGAACCAGCAGTGTGCGTGTCAACAGCAGCGTGATTAGACTGCACTGGCAGCGTGAGGTGAGACAGGAAAAGAAGGGCTTATGGGTGAGACGTTGGTGATGTCCGTGACCTCGGGGTCACCACATTAAGACTATTACTCGTGAGATGATACAGTATCGTCTGTGCTGGTAACGGGCCTGTGGCGAGCAGTGTGGAGGTAGAGCTGCTACATCGGGAGTTATCTCCTACATACAGGAGAAGGTTGGAAAAGTTTGAAAACAGACATTAAGTCCAGTTTACACACTTAGTGTCCACTTTATTAGATACACCTGCACAATGTAATGCAATTCTATACAACTAACTACTAACTGTCTGCATTTATGATGCATATAATGTTTGTTTTTTGTTATAATTATATGTTTTAGCATTGAGGTCATAGTATAGTGCATTATATTCAGTTTCTAATATTCTGCCCCGCTCATGTATGTATTTCATGTATTGGAAAAAAAACAGCCTATAGTATTTCATCTCCTCTGCGTGTCAACGAAAATAAAGAGAGTTGCGGTGCCGTCTCGTCATCGTCTCGTCATCGAGTCATGGATGTTTCATGGAAATAAAGGTCGTTGACGAAAATATTTAGTCACAGTTCTCGTTAACAGAGTCATGCTGTTGGTTGTTTCCAGGAACATGAAGCTCTTTTGTCACTATGTTGTTTATCCCCGCTGGTGGAGATGTGCTGACTGTGCAGGATGCTGGTATTGGTAGCACCACAGCAGGACTAATCTTACTCTGCAACATTAGGTCAACCCACAGCAAAGGAGCGAGGGGGTTCTGTGGTCTATCAGTGGTCAGATAACAGGAACTGAGAGCTTTTAAGGAGCGTAGATTTAGACCTTTAAAGATTGTTATTGAGACTGTGTCTTCACAACCAGTGTTCATTTAGTGGTTTACTTGGAAAAACGTGATTCAAACAGGGACGTGCGTTGGAGATGATCTGTATAATGGTGTGTAGATTACAGCACACACTCCCTCTGAGTTTGTTTATATACTCTCAGAGTAGTATAAAGTGTAGTTTATCCTCCTCTACAGTGTCTTTAATGAGCTTATCTCCTGGTTTTGAACGTCCCGAGCAGGTTTCCTTCTGACTGAATGTCCTTTCATTGGGACATGATGACAGACAGCTCGTCCTGTCTGTGTGAAGGTCACTTCTGTTTCCCTCTGAGCCAACAAAACACCACACCTCTGTAGTCCACTTCATGAGCCAAATCCACCGTGTTTCCTTCCTCTCTGGCCTCCACATGACTCTGTGACTCTGGGATTTTCTCCTTGTGGTTCTTAACGTAAGACGTTCAATCCAACACTCTCATGTACCTGTTTACACCCTGTTGTCTCTTCTAAGCTTGTGTTTGTCCTCCGCCTGCCAACACACTGCCAGAAGGCTCTCAGGGACCTTGTGATGCCTTCAATGACCTTATTACACCACACCATTACACGACAACGATTTAATCTATAGATAGATCAGAAAATGGCAGGGTATCGCGATACCCTTCGAGTATCTGTATATCGTGCAACACTAGCAGCACTTTTGATAAACTATGAATCATTTAAGTAATTTCCTTAAACAAATATGCCAAAAATATATACTGTTCAAGCTTCTCGGATGTGAATATTTGCTGTTGGCTGTTGGTCAAACAAATCAACACATTTTAAGACGTCACCTTGGGTTTGGTAAAGCTGTGACATTATACATTTTTCACTATTTTCTGGCAATTAATCCAGAAAATAATAACCACATTAAATGATAATTAATATAATCATTAGTTGCAGTCCTACTTATCTGTTATACCGAAATTTACCAATTAATTTGAAAATTATACATCAATGTTAAAATGTTTAATTATCACATTGGCTAGTAAATAATCTGCACCACTTCCCTCCCTCTGTCGCTCACCTGTCTGTGGCTGTAGCCCTGCAGCAGGAGGAAGTAGGGGAAGTCGAAGGGTGGATGAATGGAGTACTGGGTGGTGTTGTCGTCGCTGCTCTCCGTCTCCTCCTTCTCCATGCCGAGCCGCAGGACCTCCTTGTCGGCCTCGGCCTCTGGATCCTCTCTGAGCGAGCTCTGCTGGGCCCGGCTGGCCTCCTTCCCCATCGCAGACAGATCCATCTCACTCAGACTCCTCCAGATCCCGAGTCCGTCCACATCCTCCGCGCTGCCGTCCACAAACAACGAGGTCACTCTGGAGCGGCTCTTCTGCAGCTTACGAGCCTGAGCGTTGATGCCTGGATCAACAAGATGTACAGATGAACATGTTACAATTTACAATATGAGAAACACACTGTTGCATGTTCATGATAATACTGTGCAAAACAGAGCCATAAATACACAGGAAAGACCACTCATAGTCAAAGATGTAGACAAAATATACAATAAAAAAGATTTCTGTGGATTCCCACTTTAATTACTGGCCAGATTATGTTTTTCTATGAGGTCACACCTCATCCTTCACGTCAAGAGAAACAAAATCAAAGAAAAAACATAAAACAATGTACCCTAGAACAGAATCAAACAACTCAGCATCACCTTCCACATTTAGATCAAAATAAAAGTCCCAAAAAACTTTACTTTAAGTTTTGCATTTAGAGTAAATGGTTGATTGATGGTGATTTTCTAATGGTAAAAATTGTGATAATTGATATAGTAGTAGTAATTATTAATCAAAATTAGTAGTATCTTGTATTTTCTGTTACTAAAAAGATCAGGCATGAACATTGATTGAAAACATGAATAGCTTTCCAAAAATGACACACTGCCAAAAAAGATGTACAAATATTCCTTCTTTGCTTTTGCATCTAGGACAGTTTGGAGAATTATCTTACTGGAGTAAGATGACAAATTAAGATAAGATATAAGCTAAGCTTTCATTGATTCCCACAAGGGAAATCCGGTTGTTGAAATGAGAGGAGGACCATGTATCATCATCTAAAGCCATGCCTGCTGTAGGTCATTATCAGTCCCAATTAGACAAAGTATAACCTATTTAGCTTAACACATACAGTAAGCAAAGCACTAACAATGACCAAAATCCCCCTGAAATCACTCTGGTCAATCAAACTCCAACACCACGTTTCTCTCCACTGGCACCAGTTCAAATGAAACATAACCAGAAGGAAAAAGTGGAAATGTGCGGGGAAAGTGAGATGTGACCACCTCCTCCTATCTGATGTACCAGCAGCCACTCTGTCGGCCTGACGTAACACAAACACTATTCAGCTCGTTTGGAGCCATTAAGCAGCGAGGAATGTCCACCGAGCCCCGGCTTCACACCCGGCAGCCCGCCGCTCTTATCAGCTGTGGAAGTGGGTGTTTTCCACATTGTTCAGCACCAATGTGACAGACTGGGCTCAGAGCCTAAAACACTCACACTGTAGAGGTAAAGGGCAGGGAGAGAACTACGGTTGGACTCATATTCATCAATATTGATATTTATGACATAAAATGTAAGTTGTCAATGATTGCCCTTGAATTTTATTCTTCTGGTGGTGGGAAATCCTTTCAAACAGCATTAAGACCATTATAAGACACTAAAACTCACACGTGAAAATCCAGACTAATGAAATTCATTTAAAGGATTTAAGGGAAATATTTACTTTTTTCAATTTCAATATATTTTTTCAAATTGTTGTTTTTGTCATGAATACTTTCACGCAGAACGTGACAATAACACAGCAAAAAAGCGGCGTACTTTTTTTTCTGAACAGAGTCGGTTTTCAGAGCTTTCGCGTTGCGAATTAAGGCATCAACCAATCGCGTTGCACCAACAAGTCCTGGACCATCTGTGTTTATACCCGGTGTTATCAGCACAGAAATTAACCTCCATTTAAGCCAAGAATCCCTCTAACCCTAGTTTAAATGCAGAATTAACTCACAAAAAAAGTAATTTAACAAAGCAAAATAGTACCAAGAACAATACTGATTAAAAAGCCCAAATATTGGTCTAAGACAGAGAGAGGTAAACAGGTCTGTACAGTCCCAAGTGAAAAGGAAGTGAGCTCTGATAGGAAGAATAACAGACCAGTGAGTGGTTAGTTTCTGGCGTCTCCAGGCCCAGTGGGAAGAGCTGCCTCGATGTTTAATGGGCCCTCGCAATAAAACAAAGATAAGAGTGGGGCCGCGCTGACCTCCTCTATCCCTCACGGCAGCTTTTGTTTCCTCCTGACCTCTCTCACATGCCGGCCATCTCCCCTGTTCTAGCTAGTGATAAGCTGGACAATGAAGGCTGTTAGCCTGCAATAAGAGACAAGGATAAAGGCTCCCCATGCCACCACAACAGAGACTGAGTGATTGATTACCCAGGCGTAAAGATGTTAGGGTCGCTGAGTTGGTTAGATGTTTAAGGAGGCTCAATCTTTGGTCTCTGAAGAAGACGAGGGACATAAGCTATGAAGGTGTTAAGCGAGGGTACACACTAAATGAGAATCAAGCTGAATGTGGGCCCGATTCCTCCCTCCAAACAATCGTCAGCAAAGCCCAGATGTTTTGGGAGATTTCTGTTTTATTTAGTGGGGACTCTTGTTATTCATGAATGAATCTGTTAGTGTGTGATGTGCTGTTTTTGCCAGATCGTTGCTCTCCACACATTATAGGAACAAAACTGTTAAATGTATCATAACATGTCGTTATGTGTGGGGTGTCTCCCATTTTCAACATCTGTTAAGATATGAAAAATCTTTTAGCGTGTGCCAGCCCTTAGCCGATGTGTATACCTGCTGTGACGGTGTCTCTGTCCTTTAAACTTTGCTCTTCGACACTCGCTCTCAGCTGGATTTCAAAACGCCTGGAGAAACCTTCCTTGGGTTTCCAAAGCGACTGCAGCATGAGGGGCTTCTCGTTGTCTCCTACCACCCGGAAACACTCCCTCTTCCACTGGTTGTCTGCACCCGTCTGGCCGATCACGTCGCAGAGCACGTAGTTGTTGGCGTCTTCTTTTTCCAGGGAGTACCTGAACAACAAAAGTGGACATTATTTAGACAAGAGGATGTGGTGGATGTTAAACCCTCTGGAACTGAGTCAACCAACTGTTTTTAGGCCAGTTTAACAATAGATATAACAACCTGGATGTCGTAATTTTATTTTTTTTAGCCATTCTAGCAGCTTTAGGGAAGAAAATGTACTTCCACCACTTTGGTCCAGACTGAAATATCTCAACAACTATTAAATTGATTGGTATGAAATTTGGTACAAGCATTCATGTTATCCTCAGGATGAATCTAACTATAAAGCGAGGAATCTCTGTCTGTCTGTTTGTTATTCACATATCTCCAGAAGCACTCGTCGGATCAACTTCACACTTGCCGGTGCATTGCTCAAGACCCAAGGGAGTTCAGAGTCAAATGTGGTGCAATTTGACCAGTTGATGGCGCTACAATGACAATGACGTTTACATTTTGGCCTGTAACCATAAGTCTCAGAAACAAAAATCTTTACTCCCATGTTGATAAGAGTAATATCTACTTCACAAATCTTTCTTTTTGAGGTACATTTTGAACAGATACAAAATGTATGATTAATTCGCAATTAATCTCGATTAAATATTTGTATCGTTTGCCAGCCCTAATCTCTACATATCTCACCTCTCCAAGGCCTCCTTCACCAGTTCCTTTGCACTGGACTGTGTGGTGGCCAGCACGCTCTTATAATTGGTCCCCTGACAGATGTCGCTGCCAAAGATCTTCAGGATGCCAGGGACAGACATTTGACTGGACAGCTCTGCCGGGTCGTCTGCAGCCTGGGGGTCACCGGCCAGGCACCCACTGCCCAGCCCCTGCTGGCTGCGGCGTCCACTGTTGGGGCTGTGGTTGAAAACAGTGGAAAGCCTGTTGTTGTGGCGGCGGATTTTGCTCTTGGCCGGCTGCCGGACACCAACGCTCTCTGTGGAGCGGACGGTGGTGTCAGAGTTATTGGATCTGAGAGGGAACAGGGAGGAAAACAAACACTGTTAAGTGGCAAGCCTTAAATATGTACAAGGGAGTAATCAGCCACAGAAATTAGTTACTTTTTCCCTGTATTTTTTCATTCATATGTAATAATCTTTCCAAATAACATTGTAATATATCTCACATGGGTTTTATACTACTCAAAATATTCATTTAAGCAGTAAATATTTATGTCAAAGGTGGTGAATGTTTTCTTGTTGAGTAAACTGGGTTTATCTCAACAACATGTGACACACCAAAAAACAAAAAGGAAGTGGTTTATAAAAGCTGGCAGTACTGTAATGACATATTGATATAAAACCAGTAAAGATAAAGATAGAAAAGTTTTCAAAAGTTATCAAATTATACTTATGGTACCAAAAGTAAAACTAGTAATTATGCAGAATGGCCTATTTCAGAATAATATATATTATATTACATGGAGTTTGTAGAATTATAAAGTAGCATCAAATGGAAATACTCAAGTAAAGTACAAGTACCTCAAAATTTTACTTAAGTACAGTAATTGAGTAAATGTACTTACATTCCACCATTGTATTTTGCACTGAGGTAACTAAAGCTGTCAGATAAATGTAGTGGAGTAGAAGTAGAAAGTAATGGAAATATTCAGGTAAAGTACCTCAAAATTGCACTTGAAGTACTTTACATTACATCACTTACATGAGGAGTTACACAGTGGTAATAATCTAAAATATGTCTTCAAGGGAGAAGTTATGACAAATGATGTACCTTAATTAACATTTTAGTCCATTTGTTAATGTTTATATAAACATTATATACAGTATTAAGACTTACTTACTTGTATTTTGTACTGAGGTAACTAAAGCTGTCAGATAAATGTAGTGGAGTATAAGTAGAAAGTAGCACTAATAGTAGTAAATTGGTTATGACATATTATGTACCTTAATTAACACTTTAGTCCATTTCTTCATGTTTATATAAACATTATATACAGTATTAAGACTTACTGGACAGATCCATTAAAGTTTATATGAACATTATAATATACAGTATTAATAAGACTTACTGGACAGATCCATTAATGTTTGTATAACATTATATACAGTATTAATAAGACTTACTGGACAGATCCATTAATGTTTGTATAACATTATATACAGTATTAATAAGACTTACTGGACAGATCCATTAATGTGTATATAAACATTATATACAGTATTAATAAGACTTACTGGACAGATCCATTAATGTGTATATAAACATTATATACAGTATTAATAAGACTTACTGGACAGATCCATTAATGTTTATATAAACATTATATACAGTATTAATAAGACTTACTGGACAGATCCATTAATGTTTATATAAACATTATATACAGTATTAATAAGACTTACTTGACAGATCAATTAATGTTTATATAAACATTATATAGAGTATTAATAAGACTTACTGGACAGATCCATTAATGTGTATATAAACATTATATACAGTATTAATAAGACTTACTGGGCAGATCCATTAATGTTTGTATAACATTATATACAGTATTAATAAGACTTACTGGACAGATCCATTGCTGGGTTTCCTTCCCAGTTTGGCCAGTCTCTTCTTAGGAGAGCGGATGAGTAAACCCACTGGGAAGTTCAGGGCTTGTTTGTTTACGTGACTGCTTCTCTCCTCTGAAATCATTGTTGTTTTAAAGTCACGTAAACACAATAACAGAACTACTGGAACAGTTGAGATGAGCAGAACACAGCATGCTTCTCCTTCTCCTCAAAAGAAATCACAAAAAGCCGTGTAAATACTCCAACAGTATCTCTGTATCCATCAGACAACACACATGTAGAAGGACATCAAAAGAGCGCCAGTTGGTTCAAACTTCCATAAAAAAAAACAGTTTTCTTGAAGATAAAATCCCAACTGAAGTGAATATTCAGCAGCAGAGGAAGAAGCAGAGACATTTCCACACAGCGTGTGTCCGGTACCGACTGGAAGCAGCTCGAGAAAACAGCCCCGCGGTCCGTAGTAAACCGTGAGATCCGTTAACTGTCCGTCAACTGACCGCCCGGCAGCCTGGACCGTTACTGACTGACTGAAGAGACAGGAGCTGCTGCTGCTGGAGGACCGAGCTACTGCTGGTGACGTCACCTACACGTCATCCTAGCGGGAGGCGGGACAAGTCACACACGCATTCTCACCCATGCACAGATAAGGGGACCGGGGGGCTGACCATTAGGGACTGACCGAAGTCCTTGTGGAGTCCTACTAAGTTTCCTCAATAAAATATTAAATTAGGTGAAATATGAAAATAATATAAAGTTTAAGGGTGTTTCTGCAACTATGGTCACTTTTGACTCTCCCAAAAAAAAAAAAATCAACTTCTATGAATTGTATTATGTAACAAAATGACACATAATGGTTAAAGCGACTGTTTGTAAGAATCAGAAAGGCTTGTTAACAGTGACACCTGTGGCCGTTAAGTTAACAAAAGTCAGCATCGGGCTCGCGCTTGCTCGCTCTAAATAGACATGAACGAGCATCACTCAAAACAGTGAGGCGACACATGTCAGCTAAAACCACAATATCACTCTATATTTCACCTGCTTGGCGGTAATGTTAGCTGACCAGACGAAGGTCTCTCCATGAATCACTGTTGATCCTAGTGTTGGCTTTTCCTGCTTCAGCCTCCCGACTGTGACACCGACACCCGGTCGGAGACAATAAAGTAACTTGCTGCGGAGCCCCGTCACTTCACAAGACACGGGAAACCTCTGTTGGTCTGGAGGAGCTGCAGCATGTATTTCTGCACAAACGTCCACTGTACATTTACTAGATATTCTCAGAGCTAAACTAACTCTCCTGCAGTATGTAGTGTGCGTGCATGCACGTGAGGTGGAGCGAGAACGTGCGCGGTGCGTGAGTGAAGGCAGGCAGGCAGAGGAGCAGAGTACAGCAGAGACTCCAGCCCTGGAGACCAATGCTACGGTCTCCCCCCGCGTCCTCCGACCGCGGCCAACACTGTTTTGCAAGACGGGCTTCACCAGATAGAACTTTGCGGTTTTGGTGCTTCCGTGTAGTTTGTGTTGCAGTCTTGTCTGAACAGCGTAGCCACATGGCGCGCATGGGACACCAACCCGGTAAGAAGTTACAAACATTCCCTTTAATTATATGTTGATGCTAATACTTTACTCAAGCAACATTTTGAATGCAGGACATATTTTTTATATATACTGTATATTTCTACTCTGTGGTATTGCTGAATACTTCTGTGTCGTACTACACAAGATTATTTTGCAAATTTTATATTGGAATTTCACTTAAACATGACATTTTTGGGCCACTTTGGGGCAGTTGTTGACATGATCAAGTTAATATGGTGAACTTGTTAGCAAACAGTACAAATCCAGCAGTTACGGAGCGACATGATGATTCATTAGGAGTCTTTGTGTTTGTGTCACCTGATGAATGCAAGTCCAATATTCTCTCTTTTAGCTCTGTTTTTGGTCTCCACCAACTCCTGAGGGAAAAATCTGTCTCTTTAGCTGCTAAATGCTCCACTACGTTCACCAGCTAGTCTCCAACTGTGTCTGTCTGCTGTTTGCAGTTAGTGGACAGTGGCTTTTTACAGACTCACGATGAGTCAACACATTGTTAGGTAATATAAAACAATGTTGCTTTAATTTTTTTATTTATGTTTTTTTTTTGGGTTTTTTTACAAAATTATAATGTTTTCATGTTTAAATATACCATGCAGGGTTAACACCTGACGCTGCATATCACATTGTCAGCTCCTGTCATCTTGGCCTGTACTGGAGGATGAGTGAGAAGGCTTAGGTGAGGATTAGTTGTGTGTTAACCAAAATTCCTATAATAAATCCTGGTGATCACTGGATGCACACAGACCGAAACAAAACAAAACAGGAAAACAAATCAAGAAAAAGTAGTACAGATGCAGTAATAGTAGTTGGGTAGAAGTAGTATTAGCAGTTTTGTGTTAGTATGCAGCAGGATCATGAAGCTATAATGTTGATTCTGCACCAAAAAGAAAAATGGTGTTTTCTCCTGTTGCGCAACGTTAACGTTATTTTACACTTAAATTGTCCTGTAAACAGCTCCAACTGGCTGCTTCACACATTTTAGAAATATAACAAACAGGATGGCTTTATTTATTTTGTATTTTATTTAATCTTTATTTAATCAGGCAGTCTCATTGAGATTAACATCTCTTTTCCAAGGTGGAAGCGCATGGTGCTTTGTATTCATTGGCATTATACTTCTAGAACAGGAAAATTGGATATTTGACTTTGTTAATTCCACCAAGGAGGTATTATTTTGCTTGTATATATCTTATATGTTGATACACATTATTGTTTAATATATCACACTGTTCATGTATAAACAACGTCATACAACTGTACAATCCTGTAATAGACAATAAACCCTGAAGCTTCAGTCCTCCGGTTGAGGCTCATTTGTGCATCAAGAGTTCCATCTAGTGACAGGATGGTTGAACAGTCACACAGCTGCAGCACCTCATTACCTTAGTAGAACATACACTTACATGCACACTAACACTAGATGTGACCTCCTAACAGTTTTAATGACAGTTATCATATTATAATGTACTAAATAAACAACACTGTACTGATGTTTATCATACCAACCAAAACCAAATTTGTAAAAGATGCATTGCACCATCATAACAAAGTGCTTAATATTAATTGATATATTTATTCTATTATTATAAAAGGAAATATTGTACTATTTGCTCCAGAATTTTTATCTAACAGCTGTTGTCACTGATTATGTTGCAGAATTTTGTATAATGTACTTATTTAGAAGATTTTCTCACAAAATTATAGTGTCAATCAAATGCAGATATTCCAGGCAGACGGTGAGAGTTCAGTTATTGATCAATTGAAGGTACATAAGCTTACAGGCAGACACAGGTACAGCGTTAAAATGATGGAAAAATTTAATATTTTTAAAAAAGTATAATAAATGTTTTGGAGTGACTTTTTACACTACCGCAACACTGGGTTTCAATGGGCATCACTTGTCCACACAAAAGGCCCCCATCAATGAGTCATATGGGTTATAGGGTTAATGTTAGGGGTTAAGATTAAAGGTTAACCCTATATACACCGATCAGCCATAACATTAGGACCACTGACAGGTGAAGTGAATAACATTGATTATCTTGTACTAAATCTATGTTGGTGAAGAAGGAGGATCAGCCCTCTTTTAGATGTTCCTCGTGTGAATAAAGAGAATATCTATAGAAACCAGAAGAGTCCTGAAAGTTTGGACGAGGAGGACGAGGACTGCTTCTGGAACAAGGTGCATGTTGACGGCCAGACGGCTGCCCTTGCATGTGAGGCAGACAGAGACCAACTAGTTCTGAACTATTTTTCTGATAAAATGCTTATCGTAGATACATTTTATTATAACGAGGAAAAGGCGTTTAATTTTTAGACACCACTACTAATACATTTTTGACAGTGAATTTCATGTGAAAATGTGAATTAAATGAAATTGGTACTTGTTATTCTCTGTTGGGTGAATAGCTTCCTTTCGGTATGACATCCCAAAGATTCGCCCCTGATGTTTTAGGTTTGATACATAATGGTAATTATTTCTAATACTAAATATATAATACTGTGAAGCATGATAAAATACTTAAAAATGTGTATACTAGAATACTGAAGAGTGGTAATTCCCTCCATTCCTGACTGAATATCTAAACAAAGTCAATGTTGCATGTCTGTAGGCACTAGAGGGAGCCAATGATCTGCTCTCTCTGAAGCTCATCTTGTCCAATCACCAACATGCAATGCACACACAATATTATGTATGAGGTCATTTTATCATTTGCATCTATGCCATTCTTTTATTTTCAGCTGTCATTATTTATCAAAAACTGGTGATTACACATAACGTCTTCAGCTTGGCTTAAAGAAATATCTGTAGCCTACTAATATCTGCACACCCACAGAAATGCTTTCAGTTGTTACATGATGTTTAATTGCCAAAATATGAAGTAGTGCATTCTATGTTAATAATGCATAGTTTTTATTATGTTAAATTCACAGTTGGAGAAACAGACTTCAAATTATCATCTAACAATTTACAGTACAACATTTCTGTCAGCATAGTGGTGTACTAACCTGTGTAAATCATTGTACAATATCTAGTTTGGCAATTTCCTTCATGTAGTTTCAACATATATTTACTAGTCTGGTCATGGTTGCATTTCACTGAATCTCATGAGGAAGACTGTACAGCTGTCTCCAACAAGTTGCTATGCCTACAAACCAAAATAAGTAATTTGTCAGTACCGTGCAAAACAACCCATATGATGCAAAAAGGCTAGAAAGGTCGTGGTCATGGTTTAAAAAATTCTTACGGCAGGTAGGTGACAGACTGTGGTAAAGGTTAAAAGTCGCACAGCAGTTTAAATTTTTCAATTACATTTTTGTGACTATTTCACAATCTGCCATGAGATTGTGTTGCATATTCAGATCTTTTAGTTAAGTAAAATTAGCAATATCACAGTGTAGAAATACTCTGTTACTAGTCATGCATTCAAACTCTTATTTAAGTTCAAAAGTATTGGCCAACAAGGTGCTCCGAGTTTGAGTATTTTCTTTCACATAGATGTCATAGCATGGTGTGCATGATATGCCACCACTAACACTTGCAGTACTTCTTTACAAATATACTCTCACACGCACACACTCTGAGCCTGTGTAGTTTTGTTGTGGTATTGAGTAACAGACTGAGAGGCGGATGTTACTGAGCTCCACCTGCAGCTGCACAGCAAGCGGTTGGGAAACGGCGAAGATTCAGGTCAGAGATGTATATTTACACTTTTCTGCAAACGCCCTGTTTCTGCTGTCTGGCTCTGACACTGACTGCACTTCACTATCCATCCATCCATCCATCCAGTCAGTCAGTCAGTCAGTCAGTCAGTTATTTAACTGTGCTGGTCATCTATCAGACATGTTAGAATCTGTTTTCTCTGTGTGAGGATGTTCACTCATGTTACAGCCTTTTTAGGAGAGAATAGATCTTGCTTATTGGAAAAAAAAATGGAGAAAAACATAATGAGGAAAAAAGGGACATGCATGCAATGACGAGACAATGTATAGTGTCATTTGATTAAGTTTAACAACAGCACAGAAATCCACCACATATTTTACATCAGGACATAAAGGTATGCTGGTGTGTTTATGGGATCAAAAGGCTGTTATTGGGTACGGCTGCACCATATTCTTCAAATTAATTAATTAAGTTCTGAAATTCGTGCAGAGAAAAACTCAATTTCTATGTGAAATTAATTAACTTGATCCTGCTCAGACCAAACAAGATGATTTGAGAGTTTTATTAGCTACTATCAAAATAATTTACAACCCAACTGTGCTTGTTTACAGTATTAACAAAAGACATTTTGTCATTAAACATTTTCTTTCTCACTTATTCACATTCACATGTCGACAAGTTGATTATGGCTGAGTGACGCAATAGCAACTGCCATTTCCATAAAGCACTCAGGGTAATCAGATTTTCTGTCATCTCCAATAACACTCCATCAAGATAATGTTCATTGATGGCAAAATGTCAACCATGTTTTATGATAACACTGCTGTAATCTAACAGTTTAAAAAATATAAAAGCAATATAAATCATATTATATCTTCAATAAATTAATATATAATCACAATACAGACATTTGTTTACACATGCAATGAATGAACATTAGATTGTTCCCTTTGTCTTTGCAGCATGATGAAAAGCTTCTCTACAAACGAGACTTCCTCAGAAATTAATCAAATTGAACTTCACTGACTCAATATGTTACATAGTCGGGCTCGTAATACAGATAAATATGCAAAGATATCGCCACATGATAGGGCCTTAAGATTAGGTTGAAATGCAGAAGCCGAATGTCTTAATGTCTTAATGTTGTGGTGAATATTACAAACAAACAAATACATGCAATTAATCAAATTACAACAAAAATGTGCGACCTGGCAGGAACTGCGAAGCATCTAGGTTACTGGAACAGTTGCTCACTTTGCTCAGTTGGTAAATCAGCCATGCATTAGGTGTTGCAAGCCTGCATAGCAAGTGTGAAACCAAAGCAGTAGCCTTCTGGCACATACTGTAGGCATCGAAAACATTTGACATTTATAAAATTAACTGTTTTTATGTTGAAAATAAAACGGTATTTTATTATGTTGGAGGTGGAAAATCTCTGGCATATTAATCAAACATTGTACAGGATCATTATAATAGAATAGTAATAACATGAAAATAACTTCATCATAACTACATCATCATCTATGTGAACACTTGTATGTTAACATAATACTAAGGCCTAATTATGTGTGTGTGTGTATGTGTGTGTGTGTGTGTGTGTGTGTGCGCGTGTGACTAAACCACAGTGCAGAAGTGCTGAGTAGTGACCTACCACTGATGAAGCCTTCACAGATGAGGAAGGTTTGTGGTGAAAATATGGGGCAAGGAAGGGGAAGTTAACCAGAGAAAGGCCGGAAACTGTCTGGATTTTCTGCAAAATGACAGGAAAACAGTTAAGAATAAGGGTTAGAAAAGCACAATTTAACATTATTGGGCTTTTGGCACAGTTCACCATGTATTTTGATAAATTAAATGCTTTGTAATCTGAATGGCTAGAGCGAGGCTAAGTGAGAAAATAATTTACTGAACCCAAAAATGAAAAAGAAATCACACATAACGGGTCTATTTTATGGGATATTTTTAGGATCCACCCACAGAGAAAGAGTCTACTAGAAACTTCAAAAAGTTGAAATTGAATGTTTTCATTCTTCCAGATGTGTTAAAGACATAGGCTGAATTAAGGGTTATTGGGACAGTTTTTGAATATCCGTCTTGTGTAAGCTTTCTTGCCATAAATAAAAAACAAATGCCCAACACAGGATACATTTCTGTAACACTGAAGATGTTACCCATGCATATGAGGAAGAAAGAATCATATTCCAAGGAGGCATACAGGCATACCCTTTTGTGTAAACTGACCCAAAACCACTTTTTTTGCTAACATTTGGGTGACTGAGACGGCACATCTTATCATTGATTTAGGCTAGTGTGAGCATATTAATTGCACAATTTAATTCATACTTTGATATAATTTCACATGAACATTTGACTTTTCCTGTTCATCATTAAGAATTAAGACTCCATGTTCATTTCTGTTAAACTTTATTACTGAAGGTTTAAAAATCCGTCCACAATTCATGCAGTATAAAGCTGCCTTTCCTCACTGACACAACCCCATCCCTCCCTCCCACTCCCTCCCTTAATTCCCTTAATTAATTAATATTGGCAAGTTCCAGGCCAGGACCCTCCACCTGGGTGTGTTCCCTGCTTTAGTCAGGACTAGTTAAGGATGGGTTATGAGGTCAAGTTAGTGCTAGGTTTGGCTTAGTTAGTGAATTAGGGTAAACTTGGTGCAAAATCCAGCCTGCATAAACTGCATAAACAGTCGTTCCTCACCTCATGCTTTGCAGGGCCAACTTCCTGTTTGATGTTTGCCTACGTGATGTCACAGGAGGACATGCAATTTTGATCATGTGGTTTCATAACTAGGGCTCAGCAAAAAAAAAAAAAAATACATATATTTTCACTCATCAGGTGAGGAAATAAACCCTGTATAGTAATACTGTCCCATTCAACCATATGTCCCAATCACCTTCCATATATTTCACCTAAAAAATACTCTGCTTGTAATAATAATCTAATTCTAATGATTTGTTTTTTCCAACCAAAAAGTTGGATTAGTGCCTATCCACAGCTGTGGAACTCTCTTTCGGAGGATCTCAGGCTAGTAAACTCTGTTTCTTCTTTTAAATCACGCCTCAAAACCTACCTTTAGAGGAAGGCTTTTTTTATAGCATCCTTTGTTTTAAATTTCATTATTGTTGACTTTTTTTACAAAAGTCTTATGTTCAACATTTTATTTTGGCCTATGTTTTTAAGTTTTTATTCTGTATTGTTTTTATCTTGATGTTTGCACTCTTTTAACTTATGTAAATCACTTTGTAACTATGTTTTGAAAGGTGCTATACAAATAAAGTTTATTATTATTATTATCTTTAATTTCTTTAATTAGCTCAGGCTAATTTTTAAATTTGAAAATCCAGAATATATGAAAAAAAAATTTTTAAGTCCATTATCCTACTTCTAAAGCTCACCAATTAACACTTTATATCTGTTTTATTTAATTCAAAACCTAAGTCTATAAACAACAATTATACATCAAATTTTGTGTTAGACTACTAGGTCACTTCCTGGCTGGAAGCAGTTGCCAGGCAACCAATTCAAATAGTCCAGCACATTAGCATTAATATTACATTAATAAAAGAGCAAATTTACTTAAAAAAAAATTAAATCTCGGCGAGAAAGTGAATAATTCCCCAATTAAATGCCGAACTATAGACTACTTTAAAATATTAATTCAGACTTGGAAACTTTCTCAAACCTCAACAACAAACAGGTGGAGTTTTATTCTGAAAATGAGGACGGAAGTGACGGATAACCCGCTCCGTTGCTCCATGGCTGTTTCTTCTTCTTCTTCTCAGAGCGACAACCGCACCGACCAGAGACACACGCAGCTCATAAATCATCCGTCTTTACTGCACCTCATCCCGCCAACAGACCAGTAAATCATCCCTCAGCGCAAACCGGGGCTTTTATTTGATTATGCAAACATAGTGTGAGCCTATAAATATGCTGCTGTGTTCACATTTCGGCAGGAGAAGAGGTCAGCCTTAGAATAAACTAGAATAAACTCCACACAACTTCAGCTCCACTCCGGAGAGGAGGAAAGGTAAGAAGAACAATGTTGATTAAATATCAGAAAATGTTATTATTAAAAAAAATCAACCATATACTTCATTGCAAAAAAAATTGAATTTAAGTAACAGCTCAGTTCTCTTCCTCTTTCTCTTTCTCTTTATTTCTCACTTCTCTAACGTTCATCTCTAGGTACATAGACTATAACAAAAATATTGACAGCAATTTTTACAATTTATGTAATTTTTTAAAACTGAATGAAACCCTTTTGGAAATCTCTGCTGCATCTGCAACAGCCAACACACATCTGGCTTTTATACTCTGTTATATGGACACCTGCAGCAGTCTGCACTCCAGTTATACTTGTGTACATGTAAACACAGGTTAAAACTTAAATTTCTGATCTAATTTCTTTGTTATTTATGTGTTCATTAACTGGATCCTATGTGTTTGTTATGGCTGGTTTGTTCCTCAGCTGCATGTTTTTACTGCCCTCACTTTGGGGAAGTGGTTTTTGAAGGGTATCGTTGGTGTACACGAGAGGGTTTAAGGAGGCCATAACTCATAATCATTTTATTAATTCAGATGTTTTGTTTTTTTGAGTTTTTGTGTCACCAGAGAGGTCAGACATCAGGGTTAGAGGTCAATGTTGGACTCTGTGAGCGACCTCATGTCAAGACATCCTCCTGGTGCATGGTACACACCCTGCTGCACCCTGTAGTGGAAGAAAACTAACTATTACCGTCATTAGTGACTAATGAGTGCTACAGGAATGAGTCCTAAAACACAGAAATAAGTTAGCATTTTAGCACTTCAGGCTTCCTCGTCTGGAAGTCAATGTTTTTGGTTTTTTTTACGTTTTTTTTAGTTAGATGTCTGAAATAAGGTCTGTGGTTAAAACAAGCTGAAGAGATTTTAACGTTTTGTTCTACGACATAAAATACATCAGTAAATATCCCACTTGTGAATTTTGAAGCCTTTACGAGTCTTAAGAAAGGCGATTGCTAACAAGTGGCTAAATCACGCCGATTCATCCGCCTTTACAGCCTCGTTAACTCACATTCACGCGACCGTGGTGTAGTTTATCTATAGCCTAACATTAGCGTTTTACATCTGGCGATTGCATTCACACTTCAAAAATCCTGAAGTGGTGTTCATTTGTGGAGATTGTCTTGCTCAACAAAACATGTACGTATCATAAACGTTTGTTTTTTCTTGTATCTTGTATTTCCTTTTTTATTCGTGAAGCTCAGCATGACTTTCAAAAACGTATTAAGTATGTTTTTAGTAACGCGTGATGCAGGTGTCAGTTTACGCTCCAGTCTTTTCAAAATAAAACTACTTAGTTAGGTTTAGGAAAACATCGACTTTGTTAGGTTTAGGCAACAAAACTACTTAGTTAGGTTTAGGAAAAGATCGCGGTTTGGGTTAAAATAACGCCGTAACTTAAGTAAGGAAATTACGTGACAAATAAATCAACGTTCTGGTTTCACACGGGACACAAACTCCTAGGTGAAAGTCCGGTGTTTTTTGACCCACCCATCCGCCCCGACCTCCTCCCTATGTGGCGTTCGTCACTCTCCATACATGGTGCACAATTAAGTGGATTACATGCAAATTGATTATGTGCTGACCATCACGAAAAAAATGTGAAATTCGTGTCACGTGTTTCACGTGTTGCTGGACATTTTGTAGGAAAACGCATGAAAAATGTGGAATAACTTTTCGCAAGGTATCATACAAACCGGAGGATATGTTGATTATTGTGCTCACGTCTTTATTCTATAGATATCGTTCTTCTAAAAAGGTCCCAAAAGCTTGTTACATTTTAATCTACTGAGATAGACTCATAAAATCCCATCAGTGACACTGTGTTTACCCAATTTTTCAAATCTGGAACTTTAGCTATTTCTCAAAATAATCCCAGAGATTCTAATCATACCCATCATAATAACTGGAAATGCACATTAGAATATATTTGTAATTTGAGATCTGTCCTTTAATAAACTGAAAGGAGGAGTCAAAGGGATTACTGAGACAAACTACACAGAACTTCCATTACTTTGACCCAGAATGGTTTCATTAATGTACATTCCTCATTTTTGTACTTCCAGCACATAACACAGATAAATACAAACATTAATGTGATGGACTCATGGTAGAACGATTACTGTCAGCGAATCCACAGTGGCGTTTACCGTCCAGCTTCTCTTGCTGCTGTTATCATGTGGAAGTTGATTATAACATCAATCATTAACTGTTGACTGAAACAGTAGAGGCGTGGTTACATATTGATGAGATAAGAGTTTAAAAAAAGTCCCTGAAGCTGTGCAGGAAGAGCTTGCTGTACTAAAACTGTACTGGATTTCCTCTTTATATATTTCTGCATTTTAACACACAGTCAGCAGCTGAGACTGGACTGAGAACGAGGCTGTTTCATATGAAAGTGTGCAGGGAACAAAGTACGTTCATTTCTACACCTTAAAATCCCCTTAAACTTTTCATATAAACATAAATGTGTGTTGAATAAGTGAAAATCTTAATCTCATTATGATCACACCTTTCTCAGGTTCAGGTTACTTTATTTGTACCCATAGGTAGATTTGGTCTATAACACTTTCTGGAATGCAAGAACTTTGGAGTAGCCTAATTGTTACTTGCTTAATTGATCCTTCGCTAAGACACTTTGTTTTCTGGAAAAAACTAAAAGTGATTCAAGAGAGAAGAAGACAGAAGGGTCTACACTCTGTGTTTGGAGGATATTGCAAACTGACTCAGCAGCCAAAACAGGTTAAAAAGATAAAGATAGAAGCTAAAGCCTACAGACCACAGTGTAAAAGTGAACCACCATTGTCATAGCCCGGCTCCTAGGCCATGACAAATACGGGAAAGGACGCAGTGATTGATTGTAAATTAAAGATATTTATTACAAATAAATTAAGGATATACAGAAATAATTACAAATGTGGAGTGTGTCAGTCAGTAACATCAGTAATGTAGATGTGGATGTGTGAGCATGATGAAGTGTGATGTGTTGTGAGTGGAAACTAAAGAAAAGCCAAACAAAGGCAGCCCGGCAGGTTCTGACAGGGATGAGTCCAGGTGAAGGAAAAAAAGGGCAGAGCAGCACTTGATTGGGGCTTTTATACTCAGGACGCGCCAGCATCAGGTGCTCTGCATCAGGCATCCTCTCCCGTGATACCTTCAAGGACACAGGGAAAGAATGAATGGCCAAATCCACACTGGCATCTCAGTAGTGAGGCAGGGGCCGTCACACCATCACCTGGTAATAGACAGAAGGCAATGATATGAAGGAACAACAGTGTTTTTTATTCACTGTTACTATCATTACAAAGCAAAACATATTCTTCTACGACATAAATATTCAATAAATATCCCAGCTTTAATGTGTCTTAAAAAAGACGGTTAAATGAGACTACTAAACGTCATCACGCCGACTCGTCCGCCTTTACAGCCTCGTTGTGTATACTCACACTCGTGTGACCGTTAGCTTTTTACTTCTGGTGATTGCATTCACACTTCAAAAATCATAAAGTGGTGTTCATTTGTGGAGATTATCTTGCTGAACAAAACATGTAAGAATCATAAACGTGTATTTGTCACATAGGTTATTTTCTGCAATAATCCAAAACTCAATAGAAAAATCCCATTGTCTTTTTGTGGGGGGATCCAGGGCGATGCTGACTACAAAAATATGTCATCCCTGCAGCACTCTATAGTCACGAAAAGTAATCTATTTGATTCGTGTACATTATGTATTTTTTTCGTGCTTTCTCCTACGAATGTCCAGCAACACGTAACGCTCAATTTCCGCTCCAGTCTTTTCAAAATAAATCTACTTAGGTTTAGGAACAGATCAACTTGGTTAGGTTTAAGCAACAAACTACTTATTTAGGTTTAGGAAAAGATCGCTCGGTTTGGGATTAAATAACACCGAAACTGTAACTTTAAGTATTGAAGTAACGTGACAAATAAATCCACTTTGATCTGTGGTTTCACACGGGACACGACCACCGGTCTCACGTGTGAATGTCCTGTGTTTTTTAACCCACCCATCAAAACCCGAACACACGTGAGAAGTTGTAACCTGCAACCTCACCGCTAGGATACCGCCAGATACACACTGTTCCTTTTAAAGATGATTAATCTCTTAACCCCACGGAGTAAGGGAATATACTGTAGGGGGTATTTTACAGCACTATACAGTAGTAGGTACTTGAGTTCAAAGAATATAATTGTAAACTTGCAAAGTTGCACAGCTGCATGAGTGAAGTGAAGTCACGATAACTCACCACATCCTTCACTCCGTAACCACAAACAGAGTGAAGATTACACTCACGTCTGTGGGAAAATAACCAAAAGTTAACACCCAAGATACAGAAACTGTCATGGGATTCAAATTCTCACCGTAGTTTTAATACATTTTCACTAATGACGTGTTGACGTCTGCATTCCCGTCCTGTTTGTGTTTCTGTCGGTAAACAGTTAGCAAACGAGGAAGTGGCTTTTGTGACTCTTCCTAATTTAAAAAAAGATTAGAAATGAATTTTTCCAGTTCCTTTACTCTGCACATGTAATTTTGTCCTTCATTCCTGTCAACCTGATAGCTGCGTCACATATGACCACATACTGTGTAATACCAGGAACTCAAGTATTAAAAGGTTTAATGTTTATATTCACTCAACATCCTGTTCCCTTCCCATCATATCCCCTAAAAATATAAGATAAATTAAGACTTTTATGTAAGAAATGTTTAAAATCAACACTATGTCTACCTATGCATTGAGTCCATACAGTATGCACTTTGTTTACTTAGATTTAAATTATTATATGCATTTTATTTAACTTCTACCTTTTTTATTAACCCTAATGTAAACATACTGATTATGTATTTGTCTGTAAATTATGTTTTTGTATATCCCATGTAACAAAACATGAAATATTTTCTAATTTGGTGAAGTATATAGAGTGAAGATAGCATCATATGGCATCATATGAAACTAGAAAAAACGTAAGGAATCCATTGGTACCAAACATGTCATACTAGCTTGTTAAATAACGCTTCAAAGTTGCGCTAAATGTTGGCGAGGAAAAACTGTCATGGGCATTTTCAAAGGGTTCCCTTGACCTCTGACCTCAAGATATGTGAATGAAAATGGGTTCTATGGGTACCCACGAGTCTCCCATTTACAGACATGCCCACTTTATGATAACCACATGCAGTTTGGGGCAAGTCATAGTCAAGACAGCACACTGACACACTGACAGCTGTTGTTGCCTGTTGGGCTTCAGTTTGCCATGTTATGATTTGAGCATATTTTTTATGCTAAAAGCAGTACCTGTGAGGGTTTCTGGACAATATCTGTCATTGTTTTGTGTTGTTACTTGATTTCCAATAATAAACATATGCACACATTTGCATAAAGTAAACATATTTGCCCACTCCCATGTTGATAAGAGTATTAAATACAAGACAAATCTCTCTTTAAGGTACATTTCGAACAGATAAATGTGTGATTAATTTGCGATTAATCGCGATTAACTATGGATAATCATGCGATTAATTGTGATTAAATATTTTAATCGATTGACAGCCCTACAAATAAGTTAACTTTGACTTCTGGCTTCACACGGGACACGAACAGCAGTCTCCTGGGTGAAAGTTTGGTGTTTTTAGACTATGTCACCTGTCTGGATTCACGATTATTATGTTGCCAACTAACCATCCTTGGTCTATTAATACTCTTCCATTGTAAGGCAACGAGGCGTTTTAGCCTGTAAAATACACATGTTAATAAAATTAAATAAATACATTTGTATTCCTTTTGTCTCAAATGTATATTTAATTGTACTGATATAACTACAATATGAAATCACACTTTTCTCCCTGCATAGAAACACTTGCTGTGGACTCTCTGATCGTCTCTTTGCTGATTTTCTACGTTTGTTGAACACTTGAGCCAGTCCTGATGGAGGCCAGAGGAAAGTATGATTTTGCTGCGACAGCAGACGACGAGCTCAGCTTCAGAAAGGGCGATACACTGAAGGTCAGTAGATGAGGATTTTTTTCTCAATGTGGCTTCAAAATGTTTTATTGTGTGACATCTCGTTTCTTTACTTCTTCTGATCAGATTTTAAGCCCACAAGACGAGTGGTATAAAGCAGAGTTGGACGGAAAGGAAGGATTCGTACCACAAAACTACATCGAGATGCAGACTCCGAGGTGAGAGACATTAAAAAAAAAACTATTACACAGCTTTGTTGAATACCCGATTCTGATTGGTCAATCACGGTGTTCTATTTTGCTATGGACGCAGTTCTGATGTTGGACTCTGGCGGACCGTTTTTGTGTCAAATTATTGATTTCTTAAGTAACATTATCCGTTACTTAAAAAGCAGCGGGCCTGGAAAGGATGGCCTCCAGTTCATAAACATTGTTTGAAAGCAGAAATGTACCTGTGCAAACCATTTTAAGATCCAAATATCGCAACAGTTGCTAATATTGCGACAGGACTGCAGATAAAATACAGCAATAAGATGAGAAAAAACATATATTTTGACTGTGTTTGTGCCTCGGTAGATTAGATTCAGTATCACTTAGACTAATTCTTACTATTTGATAATAAACTCCAAAATGTCCCCTTTCAGAAGAGACAAGGAACAGGACTGTAATAAAAAAAAAGCTGTCCTTGCTCAGGGGAAGTTGCAACAGAATGTCGTTTACATCAGATAAGCAGCAGCATTATATCCTGTGTGTGTGTTCAGGTGGTTTCAGGAGAACGCCAGTCGCAGCGCTGCAGAGGAAGTCCTCCGGCACAAAGGTTTGGGAGACTTTTTGATCCGAGGATGCCAGAGCTCCCCGGGAGACTTCTCCATCTCTGTCAAGTGAGTGAAAACCTCAGAAACATGAACAGAAACTTGGAAATATTTGTTTTCACTTTAAATGAATGAGCACCCAAATTCATTTATACACTTTAAAGTGATAGTTCAGATTTGTCTCAGTGGGGTTGTATGAGGTATTTCTCCATTGTCAGTGTATTACCTGCAGTAGATGGAGTTTGGAGAAACAGACAGGAGTACCAGCACAGGAGCAAAGCAATATACTGCTGTGGACGGGGGGCAGCAGAAAAACATATTTTAGACGCCTAAAAACAACAATATCAGTTTAAGTGTACGCTACATTTAGAATATTTTCACCACTTTACCTTGCTGTCAGACAGCCCTTTCTGACGGGGAGCTGAAGCCTTTATATATGCTCTCTTCAAAGCCACCAGACTCCTTTGACAAAAACAGTAAATTGACCTTGCAGAACACGGGAGTTGCTGGTCTACCGCTGCCTCGATCGGTTAGTTTGTTTGTGTTATCGTATGACTTTGGTGAATCCAAACTATCCATCCATCCATTCATTTTCTTCCGCTTATCCGGGGCCGGGTCCCAGGGGCAGCAGGCTTAGCAGGGAAATCCAGACGTCCCTCTCCCAAGCAACGTTTTCTAGCTCTTCCTGGGGGACCCCGAGGCGTTCCCAGGCCAGACGAGATATATAATCTCTCCAGTGTGTTCTGGGTCTACCCCGGGGCCTCTTACCAGTTGGACTTGGCCGGAAAACCTCCAAAGGGAGGCGTCCAGCAGGCATCCTGATCAGATGCCTGAACCACCTCAGCTGGCCCTTTTCGATGTGAACGAGCAGCGTCTATACGCCGAGCTCCCTCCGGATGTCTATGCTCCTCACCCTATCTCTAAGGCTGAGCCCAGCCACCCTACAAAGGAAACTCATTTCGGCCGCTTGTATCCACGATCTCATTCTTTCCGTCACTACCCAAAGCTCATGACCATAGGTGGAACGTAGATAGACTGGTAAATCGAGAGCTTTGCCTTCCGGCTCAGCTCCCTCTTCATCCACAACGGCTTGGGGCAGCCAAGGAGGGCGCAGTCCACCGTTTTCCTGCAGAGAACCACGGCCTCAGACTTGGAAATACTGACTCTTATCTCGACCTCTTCACTCTCGACTGCAAATCGCCCCGGTCCGTGCTGAATCAGAACTAACCCAAAAATCACCAAAGTCACACAATAACACAAAAAAACTAACCGATCAAGACATTTCAGAAAGATTTGAAGGGTACTTCGGGGACGGTTTTGTCACTGACACCTTAAACTTCTGACACATAACCTGATATTGAAATGATTTGTGGTTTAGAGTATTATTACTAATCTAGTTGTTGATTTGAAGAATGTTTCCTTTCTACGCCCATCAAAGAGGTAAACTCTGACTCACTATCTCACCCTCTGAGCTTCTCTAATGTGCTGCAAACTCTGCAAGACTTCACATATTTACAACCAGGAGACAGCTGTAAGTAAACAAGACAGAGGCAGAGTTCAGTTAGTTTACCTCAGAGTGTCTTCAGTCATTCAGTCCACCAGTGAAAACATTCAAACTGCACAGCTTTCTTTAACTCTATTCTTAGTTGTTGTTGTTATGTGCTGTTGACCTCCATTGTGGCCACCAGGATCTGACTCATTCCTTTTTAGTGAACCTTGATGCTGTAGTTTTGTAAAATGACCAGCCGAGGAGATCCATCTTGAATGATGGAGCACAATCAGTCAATCAGTCAATCAATCAATCAATCAAACGGTATTTGTGGTTAGTGCAGTTCAAAGCACACGAGACAATAAAAATGACAAAAATGTAATAAAATCAATTTAAAAGCTATAATAACAGTAATAGTAGTAAAACAGCATGAAATAAAAACTAGATGAATAAAATAACAATAAAATAGAATTAAATGTTACAACTTAAATACAATAAAATAAGTGATTATTAAAATAACAATAAAAAAGAATTAAATGTTACAGTTTAAATACAATAAAATAACAATACAATTTAATAACATTATACAGATAAAAATGCAATAAAATAAGCCATCCATCCATCATCTGCAACCGCTTATCCCATTAGGGGTCGCTGGGGGGCTGGAGCCGATCCCAGCTGACATTGGGCGAAAGGCGGGGTACACCCTGGACAGGTCGCCAGCCTATCACAGGGCTGACACATAGAGACAGACAACCATTCACGCTCACATTCACACCTACGGGCAATTTAGAACAATAAAATAAGCAATTAATACAATTTTAATAAATAGAAAGTTTACAACTTAAATACAATAAAATAAGTGATTTATATAATAACAATGAAATACAATAAACATTTACAACTTAAATACAATAAAATATGTGATTAATATAATAACAGTAAAAATAGAATACAAGTTTACAGCTTAAATACCATAAAATACATGACTTCTAAAATAATAATAAAATAGAATAGAATTTACATCTTAAATACGTGATTAATAAAAAATAATAAATAGAGTATCAATATACTGCTTAAATACAATACAATAAGTGATTACTAAAATAATAATCAATAGAATAAAATTTGCAGCTTAAATACAATAGAGTGATTCATAAAATAATAACATTTTACAAATTAAATACAATAAAATTAGTGATTCATAAAATAACAATAAAATAAAATAAAAGACCATAAAGTGCAGTAAAATATTAAAATAATTTTTACGTTTTTAACTAAGCTAACCAATGTAAGGACTTTATAACAGGTGTAATGTGTTTTCTCCTTCTGGTCATCATTGTTCAGTTAGTTGTTCAGGTCCAGCTTATTTAACAACACATGCTTTATCTTCCATCAGACACGAGAGTGACATTCAGCACTTCAAAGTGATGAAAGACAACAAGGGCCAGTACTTCCTGTGGTCTGAGAAGTTCACCTCCCTAAACAAGCTGGTGAACTTTTATAAGTCTACCTCCATCTCTAAAACCAGGGAGATCTACCTCAACGACGGCAGCTCTGACAGTAAGAGCCCCTCCGTGGTCCAGGCGGTAAGAAACATCTCTGTTCAGCACCGCTGCTTCGAGTTGCTATTCACCTCAAATAGTTCAGTAAACTCGACTTCTTAATAAGGCCTCACCACAGTGACCTACTTAGGTGGGTTACTTTACTAAAATGTGCTAAAAGACTTTTTCAAAGGACTTGATGTCTTAATGAGAGTGAATCAAAGTGAGCTGAAGAGGAAGACATTAGACATTCATTTTATTTACTATTAAATAATTTATCCTGAATTTTTTCAGTTTTTTTGACTAATCAAATGTTAAAAAAAAATATTGTAATGACAGCCAAAAGAGCCAAAGTTATTCACTTCACACTAGGGCTGCAACAATATATTTTCATTATTGATTAATCTGCCGATTATTTTCTAGATTAATTGATTAATCGTTTGGTCAATAAAATGTCAGAAAATAGTGTAGTGATGTCTTCAAATGTCTTCTTTTGTTAGTCTAAAACCCAAAGATATTCAGTTTAATATGATATAAAACAGAGGAAAGCAGTAAATCTCCATATTTTCTGCCATTTTTACATTAGAAATTACTTTAAAGATTGATTAATCGCTATCAAAATATCAGCAGATCATTTTTCTGTTGATCAACTAATCGATTAGTCGACTAATCGTTGCAGCTGTACTTCACGCGAATGTTAGAGAAGACGCTGTAACAATGAAATGTTGTTATAATAATGTTATTTTATGAATAACCTAAATGATTTTTGTCATTAATTAATTATCTATTTCTTCATTCATCAATTTCTCACTTCAGCTCTAAATATTCAACATATTTTCGTCCTCAGCATTTTGCTTTTTGTAACGTTAATTTGAACTCTTGTCAGCTTTTTACACCAGTTTTTCTCAGTTCCAGTATATTTTTAGGAAGTTAAACAAATACTGTTGGTAATTATATTGTTTACTGTCATATGGGAAGTTAGAAAATAAATTAAAGCCTACATGTTTATGTTTTGAATATGTCTTTGCTTCCCCGTAGTCCACCGGGTGAACATGTCAGATTCACATTTGATATATGAACATATAAATAGAAATGTCAACTGTCTACTGTAGTTCGTGATGTGACGGTGTGATGTCATGTACTTCCTGTGTGTTTCCTTCGTTTAGGTGAAGAGGGGAAGTTTGCCTGAACAACGAAGCGCCGCTGCAGCCGTAGCTCCTTCACCGCGCAGATCTTCAGACCAGCCACACAACCAGCTGGTACTCTCTCTGCTTCTCAACCTTTACCAGTCTGATATATCCTCCTCATTAACACCCGGCATGTCCCTAATGTGTTCATTTCAATTGATTTGGATGAAATTTGAACACTATCTGTTATATAAAAGCATATCTTGTCACAATATTTCTTTATACTGTGTCGATTTTTAGGTCAGTTGGTCGAGTTTGCATTCATAATACCAATCGGACATTTCAACCATTTATCTATTATTTTAGCTTATTCATTCGTTAATTTGAGTAACTATTTCAACTGTTTAGATTGCTCTGCTTCCTTACTAACTAGTTTTCACACACCAACACCTCTCATTCCCAACTCATCACACACTGCATACTACATACTACACATTTCCCAGCGCGTCAAACTATGACGCTCCACTATGGTCGCAGTAAACACGTGGTTAACATTGTGAATTCAAACAAAAAATCTTGCTTAGGTTTAGGCAACAAAACCATTTAGTAGGGTTCAAGAGAAAAGAACATGGTTTGGCTAAAGGCCCAGACACACCAAGCCGACATTGAAGAAGTAGCGGCGATGAAGGCCGACCATTGTGTCGCGTCACGTCGCCTTTGTCTTGTCCGACAAGTTGCATTTGAACACACTGTAAAGATGGCCAGTTAGCACGGACGTTCTGCGCCTGCGTGAGATGAAATAACTCTCCACACCAGCAGGCTGTGGTAGTCTGTATTTGTTATTCAAAAAGGGAAATCGGGAGACCGAGGGCGGCGGATATACAAGCCGTTGTTATGATACATACATGAAACAAAGCAAAAACTAGGCCGACAGACGCTCACCGACGGCCCCAAACTGTCCGACAGACGATCGTTGGCTTGGTGTGTCAGGGCCAAAAGTAACCCCTGGGCTACGAGTGGCCCTGGTGGTTCTCCAGCATATTATGACTCATATAATATTTGTCTGCAGAAACATAAAGTATTTTTCATTCTTTTCCAGGCTAAGAAAGTGGGTCTGGAGGAGCGAGCTCACACCATCGGTCACACAGGAAGAAACAGCCCCGTCCCAGCTGCTAATCCTCCCCGTCGTACATCGGACACCATGCCTCTCCCTCAGGTCAGCCTGCCATCCTCTCTACCTCTCTGCTTAATCTGGAAAAAGTCAAACAATTGTGAAGAATTTCCAAAGTCCTAAACACAAATGTATTCAATGTATTATAATATAAAACAAAGAACAAGCTGATGACAGACTTGAAAAGCTGATTAATTTTAGTCTGAGTCTGTTGACTCGTTTCACCATTTCAGCAGTAGCCTAATACAATTTCTTTGGATAATTTTAGATCTTCAAATTAGTATTTCGTGCCCTTAAAATACCAATTTTGTTCCCTAAATTCTGTGATTTGTGTATTTACATTACTTTATCACTACTGTTTTTATCATCAGAAATAATGGTGAACGACACTTTAACAAAGCTCTTTAAAAAAACAATGAACTCAACTTTAACACTGAAGATTTTGTATGTATTGAGCCGTCCCTGACTTCTTCTTCTTCTGTCCCACAGAGGGCATCCACGCTGCAGGTGAAGGCGCTGTACGCCTTCACCGCAGAAGAAGCCGACGAACTCGGTTTCGGCTCCGGTGACATCATTGAGGTGTTGGATCGCTCTGACGCGTCGTGGTGGAGAGGGAGGCTGCGGGGGAAAAGCGGGCTGTTTCCTGCTAACTACACAATACAGCTGTGAGAAACAAGCCGAGGCGATGCCGTTACTCTGCCTGCACGTATTCACAGACTGCAGGTGCTTCATGAACATAAAGACTGACTCATCTAATCTCTGCACCACATGTTCATCAACACGCCGCTGCCCAAAAGACTGAGAGTCACACATCATATTCACATACAGTATATCCCGCAGACTGGAGCAGAGACAGGAACTTCCTAAAACCTGCTGCAGATGGCAGCGAGAAACGTTTCATTATCTGTATCACGACATGTCTGACGGCAGGTATTTATTTGTAAAATGCTCGCTGCTGATGAACCGTTTCTGCTTGTGTTGTAAGTGTAGTCATATTTTATACCACAAAAAGTTTTGTATGAAAAATTCAGTAGATTTCTCAAGAAGTCTGAATGCTTAACATAGACGTGTAACTTCCTCGCAATAAAATCTTTTTTTATCTCCGATTTGATGTTTAAATTTAATATTTTAATGAGTAATGAGGGCCACTTACGGTAAGTATTTTTTACAAGGACTTACTGTTATGGCAATATGACAATATATATCGGCAAAACGATATAAAAATGTCTATCGTATACATTATACCGGCAAATACGTCATTGACAGTAGGCTCTCGTGGCCACGCCCCCTTTTGGGGGAAACCAATCCCGTGTCCCTCATAGACAGTAACATATAATATAATATTATATAATATAATATAAGAAATATGTGCATTAAAGACATACAATATATGACATATAACCACGGTGCAAATAAGTAAATACAATATTCTGAGAGGTGGAATCTATTAAGTATGTTCAATATAAATTCAATTATAGTATAAATATGAATTAAATAAGAATATTTCTTTATAAATGCAGTATTAATGACAGGGTATTGCACAGTTGAATTATTGCAGTTGAGTTAAGTCAGTACATGAGAATGATAATAACAATAATAATAATAAATAATAATAAATTATAGGGTAGACATTGCTTCAAAGTTCAATGAGACATCTGTTTATAGTATGATAAATGTATCTTCTATTTATCTGTAAAACCTGTCATTAACGACATACCCAAGTGATTGATGGTAAATGGACTGTAATTATATAAAGTGCTTCTATGGTGCTTCACAGAGTGCCTTTCATTTATCTGCTACGCACACTCAATTCAGTGTCATCTCGCTCAAGGACTCTACATTAATGTGGTTTTCATCTTTACACGTTGAAGAGAAGCACCTAAATGCCCCATCAAACTGGCCCTCCAAATTCTCTGCTAAAATTTACATTTTTTTCTTGAATCAGAATCAGAATCAGCTGTTTTTGCCAAGTACATGCTGTACATACAAGGAATTTGACTTCGGTTTTATGCATCTCTCTAAATATACTTACACAGAAATAGAAGAAAAAAAAACAGCTAGGGAAAAAAACAACTAAGCTGTAAATAAAGGTGAGGAATAAGCAGGACTGTTATGTGCACAAGTGGTGGCTTCTAGATGCCGACACTAGCCTAACGTTAATAACGCCGTTGCTCAGCAGCAACGATATGATCAAGAGGGTCAAAGTTCAAGGTGCAATGGTATGAAGAAGTAGCAAAGGGTATAGAAGCAAAGAGATGAAACTTCTGTGTTTTTTTGACAACAGCCGCTGCTGCCATTTTGGACTGAAGTCACTTATTATATTTATAATATAACACAGGTCATTTCGATAGAATAGAAATATTCTGTTTTACTTTTGTACGGCACTTTTTAGGCGGATGTTTTACTGGGGTCCGGTTTCTGGTTTTTCATATATGTTCTTTGGAAGTAGTACGTCCTAATTTTATGCATACTTCACGCAACAGTATGTACTTTGTAAGGGTAGCGGCAGTACGCACTAGAAGTAAAAAGGAAAAGTATGACATTTGAAATGCAATCCATTGTAATACTGCATGGAATCCATGTGGGCAATTGACATTGGGTCATTATGGAACCCACGGACAATCCCATATAGGGCCCATTTACTACCCACATGGGCCCCACATACAAATGTTGGCTGTGAAGTGGACCAGGTGACTTTATAACACCAAATGTTTCTTTTATTCTGAAAGTTTTACAACAGGAAGTTCTTGGCTTGGCTTTAAACTGCCAAACAGTAGCTTGGTCCCGCCTCCTAGCTTCTCACCTGAGAGACTCACCTGAGCACCTGCCGTACCTGTCATAGTCATATTAGGATTTGAACGCATTTCTTATGCTAAATGCAATACCTGTGAGGGTTTCTGGACAATATTTGTCATTGTTTTGTGTTAATTGATTTCCAATAATAGATATATACATTTGCATAAAGCAGCATATTTGCCCATTAGATGTTAATAACAGTATCAAATACTTGACAAATCTCCCTTTAAAGGGACTGTTTGTAACTTTTTACACGTATAAATCACCCGGGTCGTTGTCCCATGCGCGCTCTCGCGTGGCTACGCTGTTCAGACTCACACTCCAACACAAACTACACGGAAGCACCAAAACCTCTTGGTTATATCTAGTGAAGCCCATCTTGCAAAACAGTAGTGGCGGCGGTCGTAGTACGCGGGGGAGACCGTAGCTTTGGTCTCCAACGCTGGAGTCTCTGCTCCTCTGAGTTATCCCGTGTCTTGTGAAGTGACAGGGCTCCGCAGAGAGAAACGTTATCGTCTCCAACCGGGTGCCGGTGTCTCCCTGTGGTCGCGGTCGGAGACGATAACGTTTCTCTTCCTGCTTCAGCCCCAGAGGCTGAGGCAGGAAAAGCCAACACTAGGATCAGCATTGATTCATGGAGAGACCTTCGTCTGGTCAGCTAACATTACTGCCAAGCAGGTGAAATATAGAGTGATATTGTGGTTTTAGCTGACGTGTGTCGCCTCACTGTTTTGAGCGATGCTCGTTCATGTCTATTTAGAGCGAGAAAGCGCGAGCCCGACGCTGACTTTCGTTGACTTAACGGCCACAGGTGTCGCTGTTAACAAACAGTCTCTTTAAGGTTAATTTTGAACAGACAAAAATGTGCGGTTAATTTATGAATAGTCGTGATTAACTACGAACAATCATGCGATTAATCACGATTAAATATTTGAATCGATTGACAGCCCTATGAGTTCAACCAGGTGAGACACAAACAAAGTGGAACAGGTGACCAAATGTTTCTTTTATTCTGAAAGTTTTACAACAGGAAGTTCGTGGGAGGCATACAGTAGCTTGGTCCCGCCTCCTCGCTTCTCACCTGAGAGACTCACCTGAGCACCTGCCGTACCTGTCCGCTCAGTGTTGTGGAGCAGCAGCGTGTAGACCTGCTGCCATGGCGATGTCTCAGTTAGAGTGCCTGGACGAGGGGCACGTTAACGAGAAGATCCCGGAGAGCAGACCGGACTTCTACTACAGCGAGGAGCAGCGGGCGGCTCTGGAGCAGCTCCTGAGGAACGGAGACGGAGCCTTCAAGATGCGCCTCAAGGAGGACAACATCAAGGACTTCCTCTGCGCCCGGGAGGTCGGGATGATCCGGGACACGTTCCGGGAGTGCGACACGGACAGCGACTCCGAGTCCGGAGAGCAGGAGAAGAGTAAAGGCTCCTCTAGTGCGGACTCCGGAGTCCACTCCACGTACTGGCCCCAGATGTCCGACACGGAGGTCCCGACTCTGGACATCGGCTGGCCGGGCAGCAGCGGGGTCTACAAGGGGGTGACCCGGGTCTCCGTGTTCTCACATCCTCCCAAAGAGCCAGGGCCACACATCAAGGAGGTGGTGAGGAGGCTCATACAGGAGGCACACAAGGTAACTAAGATTAGTATTATTATATTAATATATTATACTATATTATACTCTACTCTACTCTACTCTACTCTACTCTACTCTACTCTACTCTACTCTACTCTACTATATTATATTAAATATATTATATTATACTATACTGTATTATACTATAATATACTATACTATATTATATTATATTATATTACATTACATTACATTACATTACATTACATTACACTACATTACATTATATTATATTATATTATGTTATATCATATAATGTTATATTACGTTACATTAATTACATCACATTATATTATGTTACGTTACATTACATTGTATTATATTGTATTATATTATATTTTTTATTATATTATGTTAAATTACATTACATTACACTACACTGCACTACACTACATTACACTACACTACATTACATTACACTACACTACACTACATTACATTACACTATACTACACTACACTACATTACACTATAATACACTACATTACATTACACTACACTACATTATATGATATGATATTATATTATATTACATTATATTATATTATGTTATATCATATAATGTTTTATCATATTTTATTTTATTATCATATTAATAACCCTATTTCAATGTAAAAAGTAAAGTGATAGACTAAAAACTGCAAAAACAAATAGTCTAAAACAACTATATGTCATTTGTTAAGGGTTGTATAAAGTTGTATAATTTTATAAATTAAGCAACACTATCATTGAACATCAGTTGCTTAATTTTCTCCGGTTCTCATTCCCAAATTTTTTAATGAATTCATTTACTTTGATTAAATTATTCTCACCCCTGGTTGTTTTTTCCCCACTTTTTGGACTCTAATAATAAATGGTTAATAATTAATGTCTTTATTTATGTGAGAATCACAAGAAAAACATGAGGCTAAATGAACAAAACTCAGTCAAACCTTCATAAAAACTATTAAGGCAACAACTAACAATTACATCTTCTAATCACTCTATTATTGTCTTGATTAATCAGTTGATCTACGTATAAAATATCAGAAAATGGTGAAAAATGTTCAGCCTCATTTTTTTTCGACCAACAGTTTCAAAGCCAAAGATATTCAATTCACACATTCACAATGCAGATTAAAGCAGCACATTTTCACATTTGAGAAACTATAATTTAGGACTTTTGGCATTTTTGCTTGAAAAAGAAAAGACTTACTTACACCCAAATGTTTTTTTAGATTTTATTGATTTCTGCTTTGCCTTCTTACAGCATAATGTAGGTCAAACCTTTTCACGATGCACGCAATGCAATTCTGCAGAAAGGTGTGAATCTGCAAAGAATGACGCAGGCAGATTTGATAGATCTACAGATTAACAACAGTTGGATCGACTAAATCTCAAAGCCTGAGTTTATATCTACAAAGAACACAATGTTGAAGTCTTGATGTTGGCCTTAACAAAGAAAAAGTAAAACTCATTTATGAACATGTGAAAGTACCCGACCATGCAGTAAATCAGTGTCTTCTTCTACGTCATGTCCCTGAGTTACTGGAGCAGAACAGCAAAACAATACTTGTGAAATATTCAAAATGATTGGCTACAGGTGATCATGTGACCGCCTCCTACAGGTTAAAGAGACAAAAAACCCCAGGCTGAGATTAATTGCTGGCACTCCACATGTCTTTACGAATGCACGAGACAACCTTTAATGACAGTGTGAGGTTTAAAGGATTTTTAATCCACAGTAGACACACTGTGATTTTTAATCTCTAACAGGTAGCCGGAACATGAATGTTACAAATAAGATGTATTTATTTATGCCCAAAGACTGTATTTAGTATGATGAGGAAAAATGCCACTGCATTTGTTCTGATTGCTCAAAAAATCTTGAAATTTGGTACGGACATACTTTGGACGAGTATCTAACAGGACAACTTTTAAATTTTAAGATCACATGAAAAATCACACTTTTATCAATAGTCAAAGTCAGGATTTTTGAAAAATGAGGAAAAACGCTAACATCGTGTTTATTAAATGTTTTCCATGTGAAATCATTTTTTCATATGTGTACTTAATCTTTGATATTTAACTTGTTATGAGTTCATAGATTTCAAATACTTGATTGTGCTCCTTGTAGTTTCTGAGATACCGCCATTTTATTATCATAATATATCTAGTATTTGGGCACATGGGACTACTGTTTAGTAATTAACGTGATAATAACACGTTAACGCAAATTCGCCTCTAATTTCTTTAACGCAATTTGTGATTTTCAGGTTGAAACGGGCTCAGTTTTAAAGCTAGAGTGGAGATACTGATATCATATGAAACTAGAAAAACCTAAAGAATCCATTGGTACCAACTACTATGTCATAGTAGTTTGTCGTGAAGGAGGCTAAATAATGCTCCATGCACAAAATTCCAACAAAGTCATGGCCATTTTCAAAGGGGTCCCTTGACCTCTGACCTCAAGATATGTGAATGAAAATGGGTTCTATGGGTACCCACGAGTCTCCCCTTTACATACATGCCCACTTTATGATAATCACATGCAGTTTGGGGCAAGTCATAGTCAAGTCAGCACACTGACACACTGACAGCTGTTGTTGCCTGTTGGGCTGCAGTTTGCCATGTTATAATTTGAGCATATTTTTATGCTAAATGCAGTTCCTGTGAGGGTTTCTGGACAAAATTTGTCATTGTTGTTAATTGATTTCCAATAATAAATATATACATACATTTGCATAAAGCAAGCAAATTTGCCCACTCCCATGTTGATAAGAGTATTAAATACAAATCTCCGTTTAAAGTACATTTTCAACAGATAGACAAATGTGTGATTAATTTGCAATTAATCGTGATTAAATATTTCAATCGATTGACAGCCTTAATTTTTCCTAAAATATAATAGAGTCTATTGCAAAAACAGCACTCCCATGTGCCCAAAGACCACATATAGTATGATAAGAAAAACTCACTTTTCAGACAAACAGTTTGCAAGATTTAGAAAATTTCTTCACATCTGTGCTTAGGCAAACCCAGAGAACACCACCAAAGGAAAAGAAAAATTTCATTTGCGGCCACAAATGGGTTAATCATAACTTACTCAACCATTGAAGTTTTAATTGAGTAAAAATGTTGGTGTAGACGTCAGCCTGAGTAAAAATATAAGATAAGATAAGATAAGATATTCCTTTATTAGTCCCGCAGTGGGGAAATTTGCAGTGTACAGCAGCAAAGGGGATAGTGTAATAAACAAGATGCAACAGCTAACACAGTAAAAAAGAGCTAAACAAAGTGTAACAAAATATGAACCATTTAAATAGAAGGAAGTATAAAAATAGGAGCAGTATATACAGTATTGACAATAAACAGACTAATTAAAAGGACTATTCAGGATTTTTTTTTAAACTGAAATCATATTTATTCATCCCTTTTTGTTGTCAACAATAATGCTAACATGTTTATTTAAATGTATTGTTAATAGCTGTTATTATTTAAAGGAAAACAAGGTATACTTGTCTCAGCTGTCTTTATGCTAAGTGAGAGTGTTAGTAGTAATAGTCTTATATTTAACGGACAGACATGAGAGGGACATCGGTCTTCTCATCATCAACAGCTGAACACAGTTCTGCATACATTTACCAGACAGTGATAAATCATTACAGGACAGATATTCTTTGTAGAATACTGATTTAAACTCAGATAACATGACATGTTTGCCAATGGTTGCTAAGATAACAGTCGATTACTGTGCTCAGTATTGGTATGGAAATCATTTATCTATGATTTATCTTAGGGAATGAATTATTTTCATTGCATTTGAATTATTGTAAATTGATGGGAAGTGATTTTTGCTTTTCCATTTTACATAACATGTTTTTCATGCAACACATGCACTTTGAATAAATCTTACTAATTTTTAACTCAAAATATGTTTTGCTCACATAAAGTCAGTGTATCTTCTGGAGTGTTAATATAAGAAAAAGGTACTAAACACACATACCGTCATCATTGCACCTGGGTCCTAAGCCAAATTTTGAATGTGATGTGTCTTTTTAACTGTTGCTAATTATATGACCTATAGAGTAAAAAGGTACAGAAATTTCCCCAGGCACTTAACCTTCCCTCCGAAACCTAAAGTATACAGCATTATTATGTATGACTAATTTAAACTGCAGTAATCACATAACCGACTTACTGTAGAACACCTATAAAACCTAATGCCGGGTCCACACGACACGAAAATCAAGCTGATTTTGGGCCCGATTCCCCCCTCCTGACAACGGTCAGCAAAGCCCAGATTTTTTGATGGTTCTAAAGATTATCTTTCCAGATATTCCTGTGGTGTGAGGTCTGTTAAGAGTGTTTTTTACATCCCCGATCGGCTCGGAAGTCCATCCTGCCTGGCCACACCGATTTCAAATTGTAACATGTTCAATATTTACGATTGGATATCCTGTTGTGCGTGGGGAACCCCGAGGACAGACGATGACGCAATCACGTGGGAAAGAACGATAGTCAATTGAAAACAAAGCTGACTGAAGAAGGAAGGACAACAACCGCCGTCATGGCAGCTAATGCATGAGCTAATGCAAAAGTAGTAGTAAGATGGAGCTCAGAAATGAAGGACCGAGTTGTTGATTTGTGGCAACAAAACAAGTGTTTATTTAACGTGCCTCCATGACTTCATCCATCCATCCTTCGTCAATTTTCAATACAAAGTAGTGCAAAAACTAACATCGCTAATTTACACACACTAAAGTCACGTTTGATCGCAAGAGATATTGCGAGATTTACGTAATATTTTAGTCGGGACTAGTGTTGTTCATGAATGAATCTGTTAGTGTGTGGTGTGCTGTTTTGGCCAGATTGTTGCTCTCCACACACTATAGGAACTAAACTGTTGAATTTATCAAAACATGTCTTTATGTGTGGGGTCTCTCACATTTTCAACATCTGTTAAGATTTGAAAAGTCTTTTAGTGTGGGCCAGCCTTTAGCTGTCCTTACAGAATCATATTTCGCATATCTATCTCTGTAAGAAGGGTTAACAAAGCCCACAGCAGAAATAAAAAAAATGGGAGAGTCTAATGCAAGTTTAAACAAGCTGAGTCATACTTGGTGCAGACAGAAGCACGAGCAGCTCTAAATGTCAGCTTCACATCAGGACATGCAGCAGAACGTTAAAGGCTTGTTCAGCCTCCCCCACCGTCCTGCAGCCCAGGTTATAGGGTTGAACTTCTTTATTTTTCCCTCACCCACTCAGAGATTCCCATAACTCCCTCTGATTGGGTGACCTCCTTGGTATGCAAGCTTAAGCTAAAAAAGGGGAACATTGATTGATTTGTGTAGCACCGGAGGCTCCAGTCGCAGGGTTGGGTGAAAGGTTTGTTTTAACTGGCAGAAGGTGCACTGTTCCTCTTTTTGAGGTGTGGAGGACAATAAACTTACCCGGACCAGACACAGTTGAACGGAGCATTTGAAGGCGTCCAACAGTTGTTATTGGGCAATAATTGGACATACTTTGACATATGAAATAATCCTCTTTATTATCTGTTTATATTAGCCTACTGATGGCAATGACAGCTTAATAACAACATGCTGAGGTTGCTCCCCTTGAGGTGAAGTAAATCATCTACTCCTGAAATCTTGCCAAATACTGGAGAGAGGACTTCTGCATTTCAGTATCCTGAAGTTCTTTATACTTACAGAAAGGCACACACACACCTTATGGAAACAGGAAAAAGGCTACAGGATATCTTTATCTCAAATCAAGAGATGAAGCACAGCTGTGTCATTTATGTAGCAATGACTTCAGGGTTGCAAGCAAAAATGGTTTTCCGGCCAGGTGTATCTACATGACAGGTCCTTTCAAGAGTAAGTGCAGCGTTGCAGAAAATGTCTACATTGACAAGTCATTTAAATCCACATTCAGTCTTAAGGCCGTTACAAACCGGCGGCGTTTTTTTTCGTGCGATTAATTCACACCATAATGTATTTTTTGAACTGTTGTTTTTGTCAATACTTTTCACGCAAAACGTGAATATTATGCGGCAAAAAAAGCTGCATAATCAGGAACGAGGTTGATTTTCTGTGCTTTCACACCATGAATAAAGACATCAACCAGACATCAACTTGTGCAGAACGGGTTGAGTTGCGCCTATAGAGTTCTCCAGGGATGACGTATTTTTGTAGGCCAAACAGGAAGTTAGCATCGCCCCGGTTCCCTCGACAAAAAGCCAATGGGATTGTTCCATTGGGTTTTGGATTATTTCAGAAAATATGCTCTGTGGCAAACAAACGTTTATGATACTTACACGTTTTGTTCAGCAAGATGATCTTCACAAATGAACACCACTTTATGATTTTTGAAGTGTGAATGCAATCACCAGAAGTAAAAAGCTAACGTTAGGCCGTAAACGAACTACACCACGTTCACATGAACGTGAGTATACACAACAACGCTGTAAAGGTGGACGAGTCGGCGTGATGACGTTTAGTAGTCTCAGTTAGCCACTTGTTAGCAACCGCCTTTTTTAAGACACATAAAGGCTTCAGAATTCACGAGTGGGGTATTTATTGACGTATTTTATGTCGTATAGAGCAAAACGTTAAAATCTCTTCAGCTTGTGTGAACCACAGACCTTATTTCAGACATCTAACTAAAACCCCGTCAAAAAACCCATTGACTTTCAGACGAGGGAATCGGAAGTGTTAAAATGCTAACTCATTACTAGGTTTTAGGACTCTATATTTATGAAACAGTAGTCCGAACCAGAACTGCAAACTTTATTACTCCTTTTAAAGGTAGCGGAGACCAGATCCACTCCTTCTGTTCTTAACTTTCACAATAAAAGCTCTAGACTATTCTCAGTATTCAATAGTTGTTGAGATATTTCAGTCTACACCAAAGTCGTGGTGGTGGACCGAACGCTAAAAATAATGTTTATTCCTGAATGGTCTTAAAACAGATGGATTTACACTGAAAGAAGTGTAACTGTCTCCTTTCCTGGACAAACGTTTTTCTCAATACACAGCCTAATAACCAGATAAGATGAGTAATTGTTGACAGTTTACTTTTAAGGATTACTGTCAATCAAAATTTGACCAAGCTGCTGTTGCACGTAAAGCCGTCTGCCAGGAAAACTTGTTTGGAAGTTGTTGGATCAGGACTTATCATGCACGCGAGAGCCGCGATAAGGAATTGGAAAAATGCTCACATGATCACTCTAAATTGCACTCACGGATATAAAAACACAGTGTGGCTGTAAAATGCTTCACTGCAATAGTCAACATGTTTGTTTAATAAAATATACATAATATAAAGGTGCGCTGAAAATACCAAAATGGAAAGTACATTAGTTCTGTGGACTGTACTGTAGACCGATACCTGTACTGTATCTCGTGTCTTGTGACGGGATGATTTCCTCCTCAGCTCAGATCCTGTACGGTTATGTCATAGTCTTGAGCACAGACACACTGGTGGAATAATTAGCAGTGATAATTAGCAAGTTAATCCTAGCCGTTGCTGGACTGTGTCATAATTATTTTGAATAACTTTTTAGTCACCTGGAAAAACAAGTTCCACAGAAGCATCAACTGTCACTTCCTCTGTGAATTATACTTACATTTAGTATCACAACAGTAATTATCAGTTAGCGTCTGAGTGTCACAGTGTTTACCGACAGTGGGAGTGGTGAAAAATGTTCATGAGGCTTAATGTTGCGGTTATAAAGGCAACGAGACGTAACTAATCAAACACCCAGAAATCATCGGTTGTGACATCAGTAACGTGCGCACACACACATCTTTACCAACCCGTCTGGTCAGGTATGTTTTACAGTGAAACCAAATGGATAAGAGGAAAAAGAATCAGAGAAACATGGGTTAGCTAAGAGGACAAATATCTGTAGCCTCAGTGAAGGTGATGGGGACAAAAAATTCATGCCGCAATTCAAACAGAATCAGAAAAAATATTTGTCTCTTGCCGTTGACTACCGTTCATATTTTTTCCGAAATAAGGTCCCATGGTGGTCCACCGGAAGGGGCGGGACTTCACCTCTCTATAATAGTTTACACACACAACAGTTGACAAGTATAAATTGTTGAAGGAGTACTTCATCTAACGGGACTGTGGTGGCATGTCTGGCAAAAAGGGTTGGGAACCACTGCATCATATTTTACAAGCTCATCATACTGTATATGTTGGATGTAAAGTCTGAATCTGTAAAGTAACTACAGCTCTCAAATAAAGAGTCCAATACTTCCATGTGAATTATAGTGAGTATGTAAAGAAGCATGAAAATACTCAAGTAAAGTTCAAGTATTTCAATTTGTACTTGAGTAAATGTACTTAGTTACATTCCACCACTGCGGCTGTCCCTCTGCTTGGCTGCATTTAAATCTCCCCCCCTTCTGTGTTCCCCAGGTGGTGGCCATCGTCATGGACCTCCTGACTGACCTGCAGATCCTCCAGGACCTGCTGGATGCCTCGTCGCGGCGCGGCGTGGCTGTCTACGCTTTGCTGGACGCCAGGGGCGTGCCCCACTTCCTGGATATGTGCACTCGGCTGCAGATTAATGCAGTGCATCTGCGGGTGAGGAGTGAGCTCAGCAAATGCTGGAGAGCATGACAGAGTGCTACACACAGACAGAGGAGGGAGGCTCGCTAATACAATATACAAGCAAATGGAAACACCTCAGTTGGTCACTGCTCTGCCTCCTTTAGGAGACAATGGCAGCAATAATTATCATGGTTTACAAAGCATCATGTGTCATATGTCACGCCAAGTAATGGCTTTACTTTTAATCCTTATAGTAGCCGCTGTAATCTGTTATTTTAAAGGGTTTTTCTGGTCTTTTATATTGTTGCTTTTTAAATGACAAAGATGACAGTTTTAAACCTAATTAAGTACTCGTTTATTGTTAGATGCAGAAAGCAGAAGGACAATGAGGCGCAGTGTTTTGGTTGCGTCTGGTTGCTATGATACGGAATATCCGCAAAAATAAGGCCGAAGCACAAACAGTAGGGAGAGAGGACAGACCTGCTGGTCTATGTCTATGTCATTTTACACAAAGTTGAACATTTTTCAACTCTCGTCGATCGGAAAAAAAAAAGTACAACGCTCGCCGTTTGTAGCAGAGTGTAAATTTGTGTCACTCCCATTGCAAAGAATTCAAAAAAGAAAAAATGTGAACATCGCAGTTGTGGCGGTTGTTTGCCATCCCCTGCAGGTGGCTTGTCCAAATCGCGGCATTGCAATATTGTGGTTATTGCGACAGCTGTAATGCATCCATGTAGTCTTTGACCCACTTATGGGAAATTGGGGTAATAATACAAAAACAAATTCTCTTAAAAAGTACAAGAGGTGAATAAAACATTTAAATGGATGGCATCAAGCATAAGATTTTTGAGGAATACTTGGAAAAAGGAAATGCTGAAATATTGATGCTCAAATGTGTTTAAGGGTTAAATATAATCATCTTGCTTTCATGAATTAACATTTAATATCACATAATCTGCGTGTTGCCGAACCTGAGAAATGACGGTTAGTGCTGTTGTAGATCGAGATCGTGCAGCAGTTCACTGAGCCAGACTGTCATCCTATCTCCACGGGGACACAATACCCGGCCTTATCTGCTGTATGCAGAGTTTTGTAGCTCCAGTCTAGTTTGACTAGAGCGCTGGAATATACCTGGTTATAGTGGTGTCAGTTGATAAGGCAGTGAAAGGCCTTTTCAGAGCACTGGGCTCTGTTACTCTTACTTCTTACAAATGAACATTCATACATCCTGAGAACAAATCCAAAGACTGTAACTCGATGCTTCGGCAGAGGAAAGCCTCCTCCCAGTGTGTCCACTCAGTATCCACGTCTCCTTTTCTGTCTCTTTCCTTTCTCTTCCCTTTAAGTAAACATATGTGGCTATTAAGGGTTTGAGTTTTGCCCTTTATGTCTTGAGAAAAGTTGACTTGAGGTTGCAAGGTGTGACAGCGCAGTTTGACTTGGCACGTCCTTCGATCAGTTATGCATGATATATCAGGGGACGTTTGATAGCTGCGGCTGAGTGAGTTTACTCAGGCTCACCCGTGTGATGCTAAGCCAGCTGAAATGTGTAATCAAGCAGGTGTTTCTTTACAGAATCTGCGTGTGCGGACGGTGGGAGGTTCAGGGCTGGCCCTGTCGTTTGGAAAGCTGCCCGGGTCCCTGTGCTCTAAATACATGCTGGTGGATGGAGAGAAAGTCATGTTTGGGTCGTACAGGTGAGCACGAATATCCAGCAATGTCTTAAACTGGCACATTCAGCCTGTGCAGTCGGGATAATACTGTATGTCTATCCATCTTGTGAATGAGGTATTTTATTTTATTATCTCTGGTAACTCATTTTGTGAAGAGTCGGAAAAAGTTTAGTATGCAAAAGTGAAGAGAAACACATTTTTGTATGTAATAAATTATTATAAAAAGTATATATATATTTAAGCTTTTTAAAAATTGTTATACCCATCCAAAGCATCTCATGCAAGATCTTTCATACGAACAGGTTTGTTCTTACAAACTTCTGGAGTTGGTCTAACTGTCTACCAAATTAAATTGAATTAAAATTGAAATGAAACCTCCTCGTCCAAAAGTCAGACTCTTGATATTAATCAAATCATACATCAAGAAACGTGAAAGTTGTTGATACTCAGGGCTATAGACAGAGTTTAGTTGGTATTTAAAGCAACTCTAATCAATATTTTTATACTGATGCTGCTAAATTTGGTCTGTTTTTGTCTGCTGATTCCTGACAGCAACGCTTGAAGCTCTGCTGTATGTAAATTATTCTCTTTTCTAATTTTTCTGAATGAATTTGGCACAGTTTGTTAGCCATACGTGGCAAATGTAGCAGCATCGTTGATCAAATCTCACGCACAGGTGGTGTTCATCAAGTTGAAACAAGTTTTTCCAGTTAGGAGATTTAATCTGACTTGGAGCACACGGAAGAGATTTACAGATAAGAATACAAGATGTTCTCTTTCCATTGATATGATAAACTCCATCTGATGAGGAAATTCATTCAATCAAAAGCTCCAGTTACTAAATGGATCTTGTGGTGCAACTGTTGTGTTAACAACAATGGTGTGGTTTTTCTTTTCTTTTAAAGCTTTGTCTACCTTTTAAAAAAGTACAATAAATATAAATATTACTTCACTAATTCTTAAAAACATGATGTATCGCTCCATTTTATTAGCTACAATTCACTTAAAAATATAGCTTATTCATCTTGCAAGTTCAGTTTACTACTTGCTCCATACATGTGAAACTAAAACCACCTATTTTCCACTCTCAGATCCAAATGTTTAGAGGCTTTAAATATAAAAACAACTGCAGGCTACAACACAATAAAACTACTCAGATCAGCTCACTAATAACTCCTTAAGACTTCCAGAGCATATTAAACTGGTGGAATGACTGAAATGCTTTTTGCAGCACTCTCTTTATCTTCTTTATTACTAAATCTATCGTTGTAAATCAACTTCTCTGTTATGATTACTGACGTGTAAAACCAGTGTGACCTTATTATGAAGAGCCAAAAAGCTTTCTGTGTGTCACCTGAGTTCTCATTTAAAATGATTAAGCAGGTTCAGTGGAACGATTACGCCGCCTACATTTGTTAACCCCTTACACCCCCATCGAATGTATGGAGAGACCGAGGCTCTCACACCTCTTTAAATCAAATACAGTAAAACGTTTTTGTCAATCTGTGCTTGTTTGACATTCAATAATCATGCTTTAATACACACTGTTTAAAAAAATATGTTTCTTCACAAAATGTAAGGTAAAGTGATTCCAATATTTTTAGTGCCATTGTAAGAGTTTAAGCATATTTTGATGATTATCGGGATAATATCGTGAATTACAATTATTTAGGCCAGGATAATTGTGACATGACATTCTCATATATGTCTAGTCAGTACACAAATGTTTAAGTTGTATATGTTGTATAAAATGTATATGTTGTTGCTTAGCTGAAAAAATCCTTAATTGTAATTTATACATTCATTCTGAATCATACTGAAACGTTTATAAAAAAATCTTCTAACAGAAAACCCCATCCTCATTTGAAACTGACAAATACCTGACCCGGACTCCCTGCAAATATAAGCTGATTTAAATGTTTTGGCTACAACATAAAGAGTTAAGCTCCTGTTTACAGTCGCCTGTCTGAATACAGATGACACATCTTTCCACATGTTCATGTGTCTTCTATCAGCCAGCTCTGGTAAACCACGTTAGAGACCACAGCAGTTTCATTTTGAATTCTTTAGAATCAAAACTGGAATGACTGGTTCGTGCCAAGTGAAATGAGCGCTTCATGTTTTAAGTCATGTGTTTTACCTAGTTATGATCGGAAGTTTACGTGAGGAAATTTGGGTTTTTTTGACTTTCAGGTCAAGTTTTCAAAGCTTTTAAAAACTGGAACAAACTCCTGCTGCTTCTGCATTCAAAGGCTAGATTTGCTACGAAAAAAAAATTACAGTTTTTCATTTTGACTCACTTCGCTTTTTTTTTTATATCACTTAGCTTAGCACAAAGACTGGGAACAGGGGGAAACTGCTAGCCTGGCTCTGTCCAAAGGTGACAAACTCCACCTACCAGCGCTTCTAAAGTTTACTAATTATAACACAATACATCTTGATTGATTAATCTGAACAAGAACGGAAGTGTAGAAAATGACAATTGACATTTTTAGGAAGGGTTATGAACCAGACTTTTTGGAGAGGACCAGTAACTTTCTGTGGTTTCTGCTGGTTGCCTGGTCAAGAAATAGTCAGTTTTTGTCACTTTTACACTTTTTGTACAGTTGAAACTATCAAGATATAACATTTTAGTGAGCTTTGGAGATGCTGGTAGGTGGATTTTGTTACCTTTGGACAGAGCCAGTCAAGCTGTTCCCCCGTTTCCAGTCTTTGTACTAAGCTATTACCGGCTGGCATATTTACCAGACAGATACGGTATGCAAGTAGTGACAATCTTCTCTAACTCTCGACAAGAAAGCAAATAAGCGTATTTCCCAGATTAAATATTTCCTTAACTTTTACACCACAGTTTTGGTTTATATTAGAGCTGTCAGTGGATTAAAATATTCAATCACGATTAATCGCATGATTGTCCATAGTTAATCCTGATTAATCGCAAATGAATCAAATTTTGTATCTGTTCAAAATGTACCTTAAAGAGAGATTTGTCAAGTATTTAATATTTTTATCAACATAGGAGTGGGCAAATATGCTACTTTATGCAAATGTATGTATATATTTATTATTGGAAATCAATTAACAACATAACAATGAGAAATATTGTCCAGAAACCCTCACAGGTACTGCATTTAGCATAAAAAATATGCAAGTTGTGGTGCCTTAAAGAAATTAGTGGCATTCAAATTACAGCCCTAATTAAATCCCTCTTTTCTCCTCCAGCTTCACCTGGTGTTCCTCTCGGATGGACAGGAACACGATCACCGTGATGTCGGGACAGATCGTGGACTCCTTCGACAATGACTTCAGGGAATTGTACGCCGTGTCTGAAGAGGTGGACCTCTACAGGGAGTTCAACATCACCAAGCCGCCTATTGCTACGCCCATCAGGAAGCCAAAGGTGGAGAATATCCAGCCTCTGCCCGTCTCCACATCTCGCTTTCAAGTATCTGCCGGGGACTGTAGACAGGTACCTGCACATAAATACCACAATCCTAAGTACTCTTTAGTTTTTGGGAACAGTACAGGCCTCACAGGTTCCCTACAAGACCTGTCGACCCACAACAACTCGCTGGTTGGCGGGCTGAACCAAAGGAGCGGCCTACAGAACAACATCCTTCATGCCGGCAGGACCGGCAAGGACAAGGTGGACCGAGTCCCCCCTCAGAGTCCTGGTTTACCCGCAGAGGAGGAGGATGATGATGGAAAGGGAGACGTGAAGAAGAACCAGGTCTTTGGAGCGAAAAAACAACGCAGCTCGTTCAAGCACTTCCTGAAAGGCAGAGGAGCCAATCAGAGCACAGAGACTATAGAGGAAGGCGTGGTCACTCCTCAGAAACCCTCCCCCACCTATAAGGTGTCAGAGACCAATGGCGTCGCAGGAATTGAGTTGGAGGACTCGTTTGAGATCATTGAGAAACCAGGTCTACTGAAATCCATAATCAAGAAGCCCTCAAAGGTCATTCAGAGAAGTATGTCTCTGCAGACCTTAAACACCGGAGACGACGACGGTACGTCTTCACATACTCTATTGTTTGTTTGTTTCATTATCGTCCAAACCAAAATTCTCAAAATGTTTTTTGTCTAACGAAATATTCTGCTACTGTCCATATTTGTTGCCGTTTAGCCTTTCAAAAACTGCGGTCAAAAACCCGATGCTCCCGCTTGCCGCACACAAAGGGAGGCACACACCGACGAGTTACATTCATTAAAGAAAGTTGATTTAATGCAAAAGACTAATATTTAAACCTCAGTAGAAGCTTTGAAGGTAAAAAAAAAAGGGACCTAGTTGTTAACTAGTGTAGTTCCCGTTCAGAACGGGCCGATTGCTTGGCTCTTGGTAGTGCAGCTTGCAGCGTTATTGGCGGGCGAGTCTGTTCGGTAGGGATAGGCGATACCAAACTTTTTTAATTTGATACGATACCGATACTGCTGTGCGCAAGGTTCTGATGTCACATGGTCTCCACAGTCATGTGACACGGGCCAGCTAAATACTGTTTTGGCACAAACATTATACAAAAGTAGTGAAAACGTTCAGAAGTAATGCAACCACCCACGTTTATATTTATATCATGTTATTATCAATATTTTTTTAAAAGAATCAGTACTAAATTATTAGCTAGTATCGAAGTATTGATACCACAGTATCGATCTACCCATCCCCACCGTTCGAAGCGCATGGCCGCTAGGAACGGCTGATTGATGGCCCCCAAAAGTGCTGTTTGCAGCGTTCTTGAGAACCGCTCCTCGCTCATTGAACCCAGGGAATTGAAGAAGAGTTTGGTTTCACATTATTATATTATCATATATTATATTATACTGTCTATCATAATTACTGTATATCCAGCTTTCAGCAGCAAAATGAACTTCAACCCGGAGCGCTTTCGCTTGTTTATTCAAAGTTTATTAACATTGAACATGTTGCGTACATACTTGCCAACCTTCCCGATTTTCCCGGAAGACTCCCGTTTTTCATTGCCCTCTCCCAGTTTCCTCCTGGGGTCACAATTCTCCTGTTTTTCTCCCGATTTATCACAAATTTTCACACTTTTTAGCCTGTTTCTGAAACTGAACAGCGTGTATAATCCCTACTGTTTCCACCCGGATGATAATAGAGCTACACCAGCTGTCGTTTCCCAGTGGAAGAGAGCAGTCTATGCTCGCGACACAGCACAGTTTGAGCTCATGTTTAAGTTGCGCTCGTCACAGCGTGCAGCGCCCAATGTTGGGCTTTGCTTGATGCAGCAGAAAGCTGGCGCGGCGCGGCGCAAGCTGTTGGAAATAACAAGTTTCAGAGCGCAGTGGTGCCGTTGTCACATTGTGTCTGAAAGGACCTTTAGAGAGTAAGAGAAGGAGAGAGAAATGGAGAGAACTAAGACAAATAAATACTCAAGCAGGAGCAAAAATAAATAAAAACGAATGAATATTAGTTTATAACAGAGATTCACACGCAAAGTTCACACTGGAGTGGTGAATTATTCAGTTTTCTTTCCTGGGAGTTAAAGGTAAAATCAAAAGTTTAACATAAAAATGCTGTTGCAGTGTCCTTATTATTTAGTTATTTTCACTCTTTTAAAGTGGAAATAACACTAATTTTATTAGGGGGTCCCCCATGTCCCGCGCTTTGATTTTGAGATCCTCCCTTTTTTTAAAGTCTCAAGGTTGACAAGTATGGTCGCGTGTGCAAATTGCACCATATTCAACACTACACATCCTTGGGTCCCCAGCAATAAACCCGCCAAGTGTGAAGTAGTTCAGTTCTCGAGATGGACATACAGATCCTTTGCTTTATAGTTAAATTAATCCATTATTTATTTTTCCTCAACAGGATCCAAAAGCCGGCGGCGTCAAAAGAAGAACTGCATCCAGTCATGAGATCAGACACAACAGGACAGACTGAGGTTATAAAGAGTTACGTATAAAGAGCAGCGGCGGATCTCATGAGTCACAGTGTCACCTCACTGTAACCAGGTGACTTTAGTGTCTCTGGTCTGTTACACTGCTTCAGGTGAAAGTCCTCATGGGAGTGACCACCGATGAGATGTTTAACTAATCATGTGAGGAAAAAGCTCCTCCAGAGAATCTCAACACTGAAGCCAAAGTGCTGACGGAGGGAGGTTTCGCCATTTTTTTCTACGTTATTTTTGTATTAAATTATTCCACAGTTAAATGTTTTTATACTTTATGCTCGAAACCTGAACACCACAGAGCAGCCCAACGCTGTGTCACCCAGGTAGAGTGGGTGGATTACATCACTCCTGGTCTCTATGGAGACGGTAGAGGTGATGAGTAGTGCCGTTTGTCCCTGAGTGTCGCCTTACAGAGGACCGTTGGTAACAGAGTAAGTGTTCATCAGACTGTGTTGTACAGGCTGTGAATAATGTACACAGTCCTGCCGTGTTTCTGCACACCGTCCGAGGACTTTGTATGTTTACACTGCGGGTGATTCAGGTGAATCTGGCACAGATTAAAATGTGAATCCTTGAGAACCACTCGAGACGAATTAATCCTAATTTTGTAGCAGAAATTGAATAAAAGACATGAAATATCAGATTAGAAAACTGGTGTGTGTGATTAAAATGTCAGTTAAAATTCAGACTTTTACAACAAGCCAAATATCTTTTAATTCATTTTGTACAATGTGAAGCAGAAATTAACCAAAAGTCAACATTCAGGTACATTAGAAACAGGTTTACTGGTCTCCCTGAAGAGAAAAGACTGTGTTATTTGATTAAGACTGAAGACGAAGTCTAGTTCCTGTTTTATTGTTCATTGTATGATGATTTAAGTGCTATTTTTTTTAGTAAAATGTCCTTAATGTCTGTCTTCTGGATGAATTATTTATTTGTTGTTGCCTGGTATGTCACATGTAACATTAACCCATTAACATTAATTTGTCCCTTTCAGTAGCTTTAAGGTTGAAAGAGATCATCAAGGAAGAGATTGAGCATATTTAGACCCTCTTTAACAGCTAAAAATACACATTTAACGTTACGTTATCAGCATGATCCTAATTTTACGAGAAGAAAAGACGTCTGTTACAGAAAATTATGCATAAAATCGTTTTGGGTCTGTAAAACCTGGTTAAATACAATGTATTTTCATCTGCTCCAAATCTGTGATTGGTGTTGACAAGCCTTTTTTTTACATGGCACTAACGTTGCTCCTCCCAAATCCCAAATAAGAAAAAAAGGTTTCTGTTCTGTAACAGTTTCTTCATAAGCACTCTAACAGGGAGGTCGACCTCTCTGTGATCAAATTGACCCCAAACATAAGTAATGTCACTCTGTATAGAGGACGAATCCTGCCAAAATTAATGAA